>NC_135868.1:22306800-22546800 GCF_031162955.1 Sander vitreus
TCATTTATGTTATTCCACTATAATATTGGTATTGATGTAGATTTTTAGTATATTCTGTTTGTTTGTTTGTTTGTTTTTTACAGTCCTTCACTCTCAATTTATTTTGATATTGTTTGAATGCTGAAATTGTTCAAAACACAGTTTGAGGTTAAACTTAGTTTTAGTTTAGTGCACGACAGTTCCCAAAAAGCCCTTCACTTCAATCGCAGCACTGCAGCCAGTGTCGTGTCATCTTTCTCTCGGATTTACCAGTCGACAAAGTGTGAGTTTCTGCAGGTAAACGGCTCATTTCTTCATCTCTTCAGCTGTGGTGGCTATCGCCGCTGATGCTAACTACCCAGTTCTTCTTCTTCTGTTTATTTCAAACAAAGAAATAAAGCCCATCACTTCCTGTGTGCCAGAGGATTTCGCCCAGGAAAGCCCTACCAGACACCAGGTGTTTAGATTAGCGAATGCAAATATTCATAAACTGGGTGCAAACTGAATTATATTATTTGCAAACAACCATTTATTTATATGAAATGTTGCAGCTATTTCTTCACCACCATTTATTTACATTGTTAGGTGTGTTATATCCAATTAATGCTGCTGCTGTACCATCTTAATTTACCAATATGGATCATTCTCTTACTATCTTATAATTTTACACTTATATATATATATACACACACACACACACACACATGGTGCTTTTGGGAAACATTCAATTATGTTTTTTTTATAATCGTATGAACTATATATGAAAGTATTTAGGCAATTTTCAGGCTACAATTCACCCAAAGGGTTCTCCTCCATGTCAGACCGACCCTTGTTGCAGGGTGGAGATGTTTGGAGCGAGTGTAGGGTTTAGGAGGAAGTTGATAGAGCTTAAGAGCAGGAAGCACACCCAAATGGCTCGTGGTCAAAGCCTGAAAGTAACAACAACAAGAAACTCCAGCACATCTCTGCAGTTAGTTCAAGTTCATGTATCCGTTTGCTTTCCTGTCCCTTAGGATTTTTGATGGAGTGTGCAAAAATTGGTGACGAAGATATGAATGATATGGATATTGTGGGTGGATTTCAATATTGATGCTTACTGCTACATAGTAGGTGTATGACTGTTTTAAATGGAGCTGCTCATAGCTGATCAGCAGTTTGATGATATTCAATTTCAGGGCAAAGTGGAGCATTGTCATGCCACAAATTGTAATTACAATGACATTCTGTTTAAGTCAATTTATTGAATCTATATCACACGTGTCAAACTCAAGGCCCGCAGGCTAGGTTCACCATAAATTGTGGCCCGCCTGATTTTACGCCAAACCAAAAAGATGGGAAACTGTTTTTTAAACTGCATCTATGCGACATTCAAAGCAGAATTTGGCAGATTTACAGACTTTGAGACTCGAGTTGTCATATTCAGACTGTGAGACAGGTTGTTGTGAGTCAGCTGTGTGGTAGCCTGCTTTTACAAATGTAATCTGAATTGTTAATTACATGATGGCTAAGGTACTTTTTTTCATGACTTCATGTCAACTAAACTGAAGTGAGAAGGCTATATGGGACATGCAATAATACAGTCAAAAATATGTTACTTTTTCGATTAAATAAAAGCTTGTCAATAAACTATACATGTCTGTCTCTTGATGTGATTCTTATTTGCCAGTGTGGCCCTTAGTGAAATTGAGTTTGACACCCTTGATCTACGTAGATAGATAATTCTGGGTGTAGTCAAAGCTCTTAGAGAGGAGGTTGTGTGGTCCAGGTCCTACCAGTGTTTGCACCTGAAAGTTGCTTTATATGTTTTTTTTCAGTCTATTCACCAAATATTGTCATTCTGTTTCTCCATAGTGCCATTTTACTATTGTTACTTCTGTATGCTCTGTCCATATGGCAGCTATATGTCTGTCTGTCTTGGAAGAGGGATTTCTCTCTGGTTGATCTTCCCGAGATTTCTTCCTTTGTTCCCCATCAAATAGTTTTTTTTTCTCCTTATCTGAATCAAGGGTGAAGGATGAAGGGTGTTGTGTAATGATGATTTCATGGAAAGTACCCCATGCCAATCTCTAGGTATGGCGAAGGGTATGTGATGATGTGGGGCTATTTTAATTCCAAAGGCCAAGGGAACTTTATCAGGATGCATAGTATCCTGGATCCATGAAATAACTGGCCTTTAAAAATAAACATCTGCCTGTCTCTATGGGAATTTAACATAGGGGTGTACTTACTTATGCCCCCTGTATTTTAAAGAAGAAAATGTATTTATTTACGATACATTATTCATTCAAAGAAAATTGGTGTCCTTAAAGGTTGGATTTTTCCTCATTTTTTTAATTAAGGCATTAAGATCAATTTCCAAAAGATGATTTTTTTTATTCCTCTTTTTAGTCAACTTTAGCATATGATCATAAACTTATGAGCACCACTTGTATATGTTGTGTCTTCGCTCGCTAACGTACTGTAAGTCTACATGGATGAAAGCAGTTTCACAAGACTTCTGGAGCAATTAAATGAATGTAGCTAGTACAATAACTAGTTAATTTAGCTGTTGGAGTAATGTGTAAGTGTAGTAATGCAATAACTTTTTCAATGAGTAACATAGTTTGGTGCTTCTCACACTGATTGTGTGACACAACTGTTTCTCCCCAATAGAGTAATATGATCAAAAACTGTCACATTGTTGACTGGAGTTTGGTGCAGAGTATCTACACATTTTCATTTTATTTGAGACAATTAGTCAATTGTGAAAAAGAAAAAAAAGAAGAAATTCTTTACAGTTGACACTTGAAATGATGACTTGTAAATACAAAATGTAACGCGTACTTTGGTGCTTCATTTGAAACAACTTTAATGGCAGGAAGACATCTCTGAGTGTGTTTGGCAAAATCACATGTTCACCGACATCATATCAGCAATGGATGACAATATTGGCTGGCGTCCCATTTGTATTGCCAGGCCAACACTGGCTTCTATCATTCAGTTGTGTCTGCAGTTATACTGTAATTACGTTTGTACTCAAACGCAGCAATAGCTGCAAAATCTGACTTTAACATAAGACCTGGCATGACGGTTTTTGAAACACACAATACAAGTAAGACATTATATAAACACGGAGCTTTAATTTGAGCTGGATGAAAGAATACTCCTTCTAACCAGCAGTTAATAGGTGATTAAGTCTTGTTGCAGACAGGGGGCCATGGGGATCCAATTGATCTGACCTTTGAACCCTCTCTCTGATGGAGGGGGTGGCTGCAGGTCAGGCCTGTAAGGGATACCCTCTTTATCCTTCCCCCAGAACAGGAGCGAAAGCTGGGGGAGGCACCCAGCCAGGTTCCGAGGGTCTCTGGGGCCCCCCACCACCAGCATCACATTCATACGGTCAATATGAGCCAAGCGGCAAACACCTCAGTGTTCGGAGACCCAGCGATGCTTTGACCTGAGTCTCTTTCATTTTCCCAAGGGTATCTTAAGCTGCAACGGTAGCTCGAATAGATGAACAGGAAGCAAATATTGCATATGAAATACATAGTTACACAATATCTGTCATCGGTGACAAGTTTGAATTGGAGCCTAACTCCTCGGGCTCGGTGAGCTCCGTCAGTCCTGTGAAGACCGAGCTGATCCTTCTCTCAGTCAAGGACTTGTAGGGGATTTTCCGTGGAGAGGACTGTGTAATGCCACTTCTCTTTGAGGTATCTATTGAAGTCAGCACTATTGCATTAAGCTTACTGGTCTTGCTAAGGGCACCTTTTCATCACAACCAACACACACACACACACACACACACACACACACACACACACACACACACACACATACATACATACACAGCCACGCACACACATCCCTTCCCTCACACTCCCCCTTTTAAGTTGAGGTATTGTCTTTGACAGCATTATAACGGTATCATTCCGCTCCCACTGTGAACAACAAAGACAAGAAACACCAAGTCCTAGAACGCAATTTGTGTGTGTGTGTGTGTGTGTGTGTGTGTGTGTGTGTGTGTGTGTGTGTGCTCTTTAAAGCAATGCTAATGGGCCCTAAGAAGCATTAAAGTGACCCCTACTGTAACAAAAGAGTTAATAATCCGTTTAGAAAACAATCAGATCCCTGGCCATGAGAAAGGCCCCCCCGCTAAGTCTTTCTGTAAAGAGGAGGAGGTGGGAATTCACCTTTTTTTTTCAGTCAGCAATCTTGTTGAACATCGCTTGTTTTCATCGCTCTCTCTACGGGGAATGATGGAACTGTATTTAATGGCAGCTCTCAGCCGCAGTCGGCAAATAAAAAAAAAATAAAAAACAGCAACGCGGCTGAGTTTTACAAGCGGGGGCGACCATTTTGAACGATTCAAAGTGACCCATGCCGGAGGTCAGGGTTTGTTATCAGCCCTATCCACTGTATATGTGCCCCATTGGACTTCTAAAGCAGCTATTAACAAACAAACACTGGCACGCCCGTTAATTGCTAATGATAGGCTCTTTGTCTAGTGTTTCCCCTCTGGGTCAAAATGTTTAACCAACGGGATCCATCTCCAGGCAAGTGGCTGTCAGGTCACACTGCCACCGATATAATAGGTGATATAAGCCATTAGGGCTATGAAAGACATCTTCCGTACCGTATGTCAAATGTCACGGTGATTAAAAAAGTGTTAAGAGAGTGATAAGTACGAGCTCAGTGTGAGGGACCATAAAACGTTGGCTAGCTGAATGTATTAGCCTACCTCAGGCTGGCAGCCTTATTTGGTTTGCGTCAGAGCGATCCATCTGTTTTAACATCAGGTCAGAGCTGAATCTATCACTGCTTATCTTTGCTGTCAAGTAGGTGAGGATAGGTTTTTTTTTTTCTTTATCTCTGCCACTTGTCCTTCCTTCCTTCCTTGCCTTCTGCTCTCTCCACAATCTCTGACATCCTGGAAACTGATCACAAAGCCCGCGGAAAAGGATTTATTTAGCAAAATAATACAACAACGGAAGGAATGTGACAATTAAGTGAGATCATTTTTTGCTTCTTTGCAAAGCATGTCAGCTCTTATCGAGTGTTATTTTCTTGACTTTGGTGGACGGGCCTGACCTTATCTGCTTTGTTTTTCAGGAAATTAACATTTGTTTTGTGAAAACAAGTAGAATTATTTCACCTTATCGTCAAGATTTCTTATTCAGTTCACAAAGATTTAGAATTTACAGGAGTACACATGACAAGAGAACAGTGTCAAGCAAGTTAATTGAAAAATGTAATCAATTATACTATGTATAAATATATATTTATACATAGTATAATTATATTATATATATATATATAATATAAAATGCACTCTGCACTTGGGGTGTAACGATACATTCATCTGGATAGGTATATCGATTCAGTCCTCAATGATCCAATATTATCGATACAAAGTGAAAATATTGATACATACGTCATGTTAAAGATGCGCCCTTATTTTGAAGTTCCCACCTTTATATTTATTTATTTTATTAAAAAGAGTAGTTTGTTTTTAATTTAAATGTCTGAAAGTGATATATATATATATATCTGATATTTTAGTTTCTTTTTGTAAATAAATGTAAATGTAACTGATTGTGTTAAGTCCCGTATCGGTCGCAGGGCCCTGAACTGAATCCAATCGACATTGTATCGTGGCAGACTTTGTGATATCAGTAAATATTGTATTGTTGTCCAAAGAATGGATATAATGTATCGTAATAAACTGTGTGATTTACACCCCTTCTCTGTAAATATTACCTATTGAAAAAGTGATTTTGTTACTTTACTAATTACTTAAAGGGGAACACCACCTAAAATAAATAAGGATTTCAATATGTTAGTTCCATGGCCTAGGAAAGTTTATTTCAGTTTGTTTTGTGAACATGAGCTACTCTCTCTCTCAAAGCCAGAAACCAGAGAAGTAAGTCTCAAACAAGTAAGTAAGTCTGCAGCGGCTCCATAGACAATGAATGGGAGACTGATTCAGCTTTCTTTTTTTACATGTATATATGAATTTTAGTAGTTTCCTTTTAACATCAAAAATAATTAGTTTTATTACTTGTGCAAATCCTCCATATACACATGTACACTCAAATGAATCATGTGTAGATATAGAAAGAATTACAGGCATTTACTGACCATTAACAGCTAGCCACTGACTGCATGCAGTAGTACTTAGGAAATCCTGTGGTCACAATATTCTTAGTCTATATCCACGACCTTCCACTTCTGGGATTGCTCTGTTTGTCGCCGGAAATTCTGCCAGATTTCACTCTTTTCGGCTGGATGTCCGTCACCTTCCGCTTCCTTTGTGTTGGCGTTCTAACCTCCGGTGGATTTCTGAGGACTATGGTTAACTGCTCCTCAGATCTCTGCAGGGTAAATCCAGACAGCTAGCTAGACTATCTGTCCAATCTGAGTTTTCTGTTGCACGACTAAAACAACTTTTGAACGTACACATGTTCCACCAAAGCAAGTTCCTTCCCGAGGCTATTTTGCAGCGGCACCGTGGCTCTGCCCGGTGTTTAGCGCCGCCCATGGCAATTGTGATTGGTTTAAAGAAATGCCAATAAACCAGAGCACGTTTTTCTCCCATCTCAGAATGCTGTGTGGACTAGCCAGACCCTCCTCCGCAGCGCTGTGGAGGAAGGTCTGGCAATGCGAGGATAGAATATTATGTATGTAAATATTCTGATGGTAACAATACGTCATTAAAGGTGCAGTAGGTAAGACTTATAAAACTAACTTTCTGTCATATTTGGGGGGGGGGGTGTCTAACTGCGTGTCAATCACTGCTCATGCACACACATTCACTCTCCCTTGTGGGGGGAGGGGCTTAGGAGACCGATGGGGGAGGGACTGAGAAGTTGTCGATGTTCAAATTTTTTTGGCTAAGTCCTGGATCTTCATAATCCTACCTACAGAACCTTTAACATAACTACAATGTTTTCAGAGGGCGCTGTGAACACAGCACAGTGTTCCGATTCCAATTCCGATTCGGATCACTTCATTAATCCCCAAGGGCCAATTCATTGTTATAGTCTATCCCATCCATGTAAATAAAATAAATAAATAAATACATAACTAACGACAACAATCAAAACATCAACATCACAAGTGCACAGTTCAACGGGTTGTGTTTAGTAGCCTGATAGCTGAAGAAATAAAATCATTTGCATAGCGATCTGTTTTCCATGCAGGCACATCATAGCACCGGCCTGGCGGCATAACTAAAAACTCCTTCCTTCATTAGCAGTTTTATTTTTGATGAGCCACAAGGGACTGTCACTACCTGATCCGTACTGGAAACCCGATCCGTTCAGGTCCTGTCCCCTGACTAATGGACTATCCTGACCCTTACCATTGGAGGTCAGTGCCTAACCATCTACTGACGTGTAGCACGGATGAGGTTTCTGGTACAGATCAGGCATACGTAAGTCTACATAACTCTAATACAGTCGTAGTGTTTCAAATATGATTTATATCATGGTAATTTACTGTCATATTTTTCAATAGTTATAGCATAAAAATGTGTCGCTGGCCCACACTCACACACCCTTTCATAAGCCGTAAACTGACATGTTGGGAACACTGACAGGTGTAGAATTGCACAACTGTAATTTACGTAACTATACAATGAAAACCATTGCATTGTGGGATTGTTACCCTGAAGTTACTGTATGATTAGTTAATTGAGAATAGAGTGGGAGCGAATCAGGAATGACTTGATGATTGATGAATCATTAACAAGTACTTCCCTAATAATTCCTAATTGTGGACTAAATCGATCGTGATGAGTTACTTAAGGGCAGACTGGGATATCCTATATTGATGATGATAATGATGTAATGATCAGGATATTAATATCTGTAAATCGATCATACTGACCAGTAGTATGTGAATGGCAATGATTTAATCATTATTGCATTGCTGCTATCATCCCTCCTTTGTGGAAGTGTCGGCAAACAAAGGATTAAAAATCAGCTTCATAAAAGTTCGTCATTTACCTCACTGCAAATTACCCAAGAGGAAATGGCCAGTGCAAGTGGATTGTGGGACTTTATTTGAATGTTTCCTGCAGTAAGTTATTCCTTTGTCTGGGCCGAGCTAATAGCAGGGAATGGGATTCAAATAGAGTCAAGCTGCCTCCTGAGATCCCTCAATCCACCGTCGCCATAAAAAGAGGTCCGAGGCAAGTCTAAATATTTGGTAGTCTTAGCAGGTTCATGTTAAAAGACACACACACACACACACGCACGCACGCACACACACACACACACACACACACACACACACACACACACACACACACACACACACACACACACACAAACAGTGAATGCACAAGCAGGCCGAGGCTGTGAAGTTGAATGGCATAGCTCAAAGCCTTCCTCCCCCTATCCCTGCCTCTTTCTCTCTCTAAACCGCCAAACCATTCTCCCCCTTTCTCCAGCTCAGAGGAATTCATTAACTGCCTCTCCACAGAGACACTATGGAAATCAGGCAGCTACAAAGGCAGATAGAGAGAGAGGGAGAGAGAGGGGGAGAGAAGAGGGAGGGGTAGTGGTGGTGGTGGTGGTGAATGGGGCTATATTATCCTATTAGATGGTGGATATGTCCCGTTTCCCTCCCCTGTCATAAGAAAAACATTAATTTTAAGTGAGAAACGAGACAGAGGGAGGGAGCGAGAGAGGGAGAGAGGGATGGAGAGAGAGAGAGAGAGAGAGAGAGAGAGGGAGAAATGGTGAGGGTCTTTAACATTGCTCTTTTATCAAGCTGAAATGGAGAGTCCCCTGGCTCCATTTACCTTGGCAATGAGGATAGAGTCGCTCTCCATGAATGCCATTTAAAATGCCATGGAGATTAAGCATCCTCTCTCTCTCTCTCTCTCTCTCTCTCTCTCTCTGTGTGTTTCTCATACACACACACACACCTCAGCGGCAGTGGTGGCGGCGGCGGTGCTCGTCATAATATGTGTTTAGGAAAACAGCTTTGAGATTCATGAGTAAAGCCCTTTAGGTGCCAGCGCTGAGGAGGGAAGAGAACGGGAGAAAGAGACAGAGAGGACCATCACTTAGCCAGAGTGGGCTTTAAGCACTGTAATTAAATCATTAGATCCTCCCCTCCTCCCTCCCTCCCCACCACCACCACCACCCCTTCCTCTCTTCTCTCCATCTCTCTCTCTCTCTCTCTCAGCTCAGCCAAGCTCATCAGGGGCTCCAGTGTGAAATGATGAATCTGTATTTATGGGGATGGAGTAATTACACAGCTAACCTCTGAGGGAACCCAGGAGGGCCACAGGGCCACCGAGCAGGGCGCAGGGTGCTCAACCTCATTAGCACTAACCAAATGTGTGTGTGTGTGTGTGTGTGTGTGTGTGTGTGTGTGTGTGTGTGTGTGTGTGTGTGTGTGAGTGTGTGTTCAAAGGAGCATATTGAAACAGAGTTGCTGTTTTGATAGTGAGACTTTCAATGAGCAAACATCAATCTGTGTCCTTCCAATTTTTACACTTTTTCACATCAATGAAATAATAAAAACATAATTTTTTTTTTTGCATCACATATCAAATGTAAAGCCTACTTTTACCTTACTTTTATTTTCCTAATATACTCTACAACATCAGTGACTTTATACCTAGTCCTAACAGAGTACAGTAGTCCATTCTTCTCCACAAACATCTGTCATTTTCCACTCCACAGCTCCTGTGTGCTCCATATCTCTGCTATCTCTTATCCTCGTCAATCTCTGTCATTACCTCCATACTCCTTTATCTTCGCTCTGAAAATATGCTCCACTGACTTCCGTCGATAATCACGGACATTCCTCTCGGATCTGGCCGAGCATATCGATGCCTCCCGGCCCATCTGCTGGACAGAATGTCCCGGCATACCCTGCGATCAGCTGTCAAGGAAAAAAATGACACCTAAAATAAAGATAGGCTATGTCAAAATAAAAATAAAAAAGTTATAGTTGTTGGTTGTTAAAATAGCAACAGTTGTTCTCTCATTATTATATTTATAATAATAATAATTATTATTATTATTATTATTATTATTATTATTATAACTATATGTGCACAATAAGAAACTGTCTATAAAGGCAGAGGTTTGTTAAATAAAGTCATACGGGCGACATAAAAAGCAAATATACACTGCACACACATGTACACATTGCACACACTTCACAGGTTTTCTTTTCTGTATAGACACAGTGAATTCTGCAGAAATTAGATCTCACACACACACACACACACACACACACACACACACACACACACACACACACACACACACACACACACACACACACACACACACACACACACACACGACCTAGGCTAACCAATGCACTAATCGCCTGCCCCGGGCATAGGAGGAGCTTGGTGCTTAAGTAGGCTGCCAATCAGTCAGTCAGCTCCACATCCAGAAGCTCCTGCGGCCAGATACACGCATCACTCCGTACTCGAGGTGCCAAAACTGCGGCTCTGACACAACTCCGGGTCGGTGGAAGTGGGGAAGCTTGACAGTTTTCTTAAAGGGGGACTGTGGTGATTTAGACACCCCCTTCATCCTTCTTCTCCTTCTTCCTGGGGATTGCTACTTTCTATTTTTTTTTTTGCTGCCTCCTCTTGCTGTTGTGTGACTTTGGCTTTGAGAGAGATTTACAGTGCGTGTTTTCCGGACATGTCTTTCCCTCAGCTGGGGTACCCCCAGTTCCTCAGTGCCTCACATGAGGTGTACGGGGGCGAGCGACCGGCCTCTGCCCGGGAAGGAGGCACTGAAGGCGGCGTGAACTCGTCCGCTACCGCCGCGGCTGTCGGCTCCATGCTTGGGATGTACGGGAGCCCGTGGGCGGCTCACAACTACAGTGCCTTCCTGCCGTACAGCGGAGCCACAGACCTCGCCCTCATAACCCAGATGGTGAGAGTTGATGCTTACTACAACTGAAGCAGCTCAGGTGTTAATGACAGACTAGCATTGATTCTTGTGTGGCTTGTTCCTAATGCGCTAATGTAAAGGGATTAAGATATGTAAATACAGACTATTTTTCTGGGATATTTGTGGCTTCACAATCGCTAATAAATACACATTTGATGAAGTCCAAATGTTCAGTTAATTCGTCATTAAGGTGTTAATTATCTGTCTTCTTAATATATGTAGATAGGTTATTTGTGGCTAATTATTGAATCATAAGATAAACGAGGAATGCGTTATATTTAAGGTTAAAATTAAAAGTTTTGTTGTGGAAATTGTAAGGGGTAAAAATCACGGGTAATCTACTGTAAGCCAGCGTTTATTAATTTGAACAACACACTGCATAATTCATAGTGTAAGAAACATGTTCACAGACCGTTTAGAAATGAAATAGGCCTATAGCCCTTGTGTGTTTGTTAAATCGAAACAAATATTGAAATGTTTAAATAGATTTAATTTTAAAAGGCAACCGTTGTAGAAAATAAAATAATAAACAATAATTGTAATTGTCTATTTTCCTAATTCGAGATATGTCTAATTCCTGATCTGATGAATAGCCTATTTGGTGTCCAATTGACGGGATATTGAAACTTTTCAAAACTTTTTTTTGCAGCAGAAATACAAATTCAAAATGTGGATTCTTTTACTCTCTGAACCTGAGGAGGAAATAATTTTCGACACCAGTCGCTCAACAAGTTGTCACCTCTCTCTCTCTCTCTCTCTCTCTTTCTCCCTCTGATACCATTTCAGAGCTCCCAGTATGAGCTGAAGGACAGCCCGGGGTCCCACCCTGCCTCTCTACCTGTCCACGCCGCCCAAGGCTTCTACCCATACGGCCAGTACCCGTACGGGGACCCGTCCAGGGCCAAGACGGCCACTCGGGAGACCACCAGCACCCTGAAGGCCTGGCTGCAGGAGCACCAGAAGAACCCCTACCCCACCAAAGGAGAGAAGATAATGCTTGCTATCATCACCCGGATGACACTCACACAGGTGGGCAATGTGTCATATTTCAGCTGTGGCCTGCATTAAACATTTGGAAAAATCAGACCAGTGTTTTTTATTAAGGGCCCCATGGAACCTGGGGGCCATTTGATACGACATCAGTCTCCACACAGAAGGATAAATACATGTGCTTGTTTTTCAAAAGTTATGTCATACTTATCACTTCCTCTAAGAGCAATAGTTCATACTTGTTACATTACTTAATATGTGAATCCAGTTGCAGTTGTGGGACTTACATAAAGTCCCACTTCCAGCCCGAGAGAGAAAAAAAAAAAGTCTCCAGATATTTCTGATTACAAAGCTCGTTCGATGACAAATTATGTGGAAGAATAATGAGTATTTTTACACATTTAATCAGTTTATATTTCCACTTTGTAGCTCTGTATTGTCGAAGGAGTGGTGATTTTATTCTGATTTATAATGCGTGAAAAAAAAAACAACACGTTTCCTTTTTCCAGGTGTCGACGTGGTTCGCGAACGCCCGCAGACGCCTGAAGAAGGAGAACAAGGTAACCTGGGGCCGCAGCGCCGAGGACCGGGACGGCCGCATCTTCAGCAGCGACAACGAGGACGAGCACGGCAAGAACGGCAGCGACGACGAAGACGAAGAGGAGGAAATTGATTTGGAAACTGTCGATATCGAGAGACCCGAGGAAAAGCGAGCGGGGGAGCAGGGCTCCGGGAAGGGAGAGGGAGAGGCAGAGGGAGAGGGAGAGGCAGGCCTGGCCGACAAAGAGCAAGCCTCGGAGCCGAAGAGCTCAGAGAGCAGCAGGACACTTTCTGTGGACGGCCTGAGAGGAGTGGAGGCGACTATTTCTCTCAATAGATCGCCTGTTGTCAAACTCGCAGTGGATCTTTCTCCCAGCAGACAGGAGTGCCAGAGACCACCGCAGAGCAAACCCAAAATCTGGTCCCTGGCTGAGACCGCCACGGCCCCGGACAGCTCTCACAAACCTTCCCCCGCGGCCCATGCGCACCACGCGGCTTTGGCCTCCGCCGGCCACCCGGCCTTACTCCCGGGTCATGGGATTTATACATGCCAGATTGGCAAGCTGCACAACTGGGCCAACGCGGCTTTTCTGAATGCCAACTCTCTTTTGAACATGAGGTCGCTCCTCGGCGGGGCGCCGGCCGGACACCTGCCTCTCCACGGCGCGGTGCCGGTTGTGCGTCATGACGCACGGCAGGCGGCGGCTGGCCCCGGAACTTCGGGGACGGAGGATGACAGTGATGTAGAGTCATCGGGAAGCTTCAGTCCAAAAAGAGATGGTATGGGCTGCATTTGATTGCACGAGCCTCCTTAATTAATATGTTTCCTGAACAGGCCTCAGTAGAGCCACTGGTACGCGCATGTCAACAAGAACTGATCCAACAAAAATAATTATCTACAGGACAATATAAGTCCCATTTACAAGTGGAATTACGAAGACGATTCTAACCAATAAATCGTTTTTTTTATTTTGGTCTTATTCTTCTTTTCACAGACGAAGAGAGCGACCACAGGCCTGATTCCCTGAAGTCCCCATTCCAGCTGATCACTGACAGGTAACCTCATGCGTTTCAAATCAATTTGGCATTATGACATTATCAACCTCAATTTCTCTCCACATGTCTCCTGCTAAATGAACCTTAAAGCAGAGGTAAACACTGTTACACCTGACTGGGCGGAAGGCAGAGCTCAGCACATAAATCATCTGATTGAGTCCCCACTTTAACGCCTCGTCAGGCAGCAGTCTAATATATCCTGCGGGCCCCCCCCAACAACGCAGAGTTATCGCCACCTATGTCATTTAAATAATCTGCCGCCATTTATTCACGCCTCCTCACTGAATGCAGCTAATGTATGTCAAAGAAAACGCTGATAGCAACATCAGGGATGTACTGGAGGGTGAAAAGACATAAAACAATTTACCTACAGTGTTTTTTTAATTTGCATAAATATAGTTTAACATTATTTTACGCACTCTTTAAAAATGAAACTCATAGTATTAAAACTCAGGTGTATTGTTGTCATTGTAAGTGTTTAGGACACATATTTGTCCCTTATATTTGAAGAAATGCACTTACTTCACCTCTGACCTATGCGTTTTCTTTTTGTTCTGTTCCCTCCCTTCAGACCTCACCATGGGACAGCACCACAGCGAGCTCTGACAACGACATTATGAGAAGACAAAGGGAAAAGAAAGAAAGGAATAACTTTATTTAACGGAGAACAGTTTAACGAAGGCTATTTTTCTGACAGTGCGACCTGTCATAGTATTACTGTTTAGCTTCTACATGCAAAAGAGATGGTTGTTTTTGTCACAGATTTGTATTGTAGCTCTCCTTTATGTCCTATGTTTCTTCCTCGCCTCCTCTGTTGTGAATGGAAACCTTGAATAATTGTAAATACAGGATATGAATTTGTCTTTAAAGAATATATTTTTTGGGAACTAAATAAATGTCATTATAGTCATTTATTATTGGAGAGTTATTCACTGTAGAAAATTGTTCATGTTCGGTCAAAAATGTCAAGAAAATCCAGAGTGCAACAGGGATGTAGAGGTGACTTAAACTCCCTAAAGCAAGTGCCCAACTCTTAATTTTCAAAAAGTGTTCATCCTCCTTTTTAGGCTTGATCGAGATTTTTTTTTATAATGTTAGATCACAGTATATTATTTTATCTGACCGATATCAGTTTCACGTGCACATTAGAATGAATCCCATCGTGGAAATTTTTTATTATCCTCCCTCTAAGAAATGAAGTGTGAAGTCACAGAGGGTTTGGTGCTTTAATGGAGGAAATTATAAATTGATATGAATATACAATAACATATTAATATATAATATTATGGATTTCCACTTGTTTAATGATGATCACAGTGCTCCCACCTTTTAATTGACCCCTTCAGCACTGTGTCTTGTTTTGTTTTACACTCTTCCTGCCAACTAAACCGTGCAGTGTCAGCCCTTAGCAAGAAAAAAAGTCTCACCCTTATTGAAATCTGCACTCTCGCCAAAACTCGGAGACTTATGCCAGCGCCTTGGAAGCCACTGCAAACGCTGCGGAAATTGAAATTGAAGATTTCCAGGACCCTATGAACCTGCGCCTGTGCTTTCAGCCTAGGCCTCCGTGCTTTAATGTTGGATTATACCCCCTCAGTGCCACCACTGCCGCCTCTGAAATATGGATCAGACGGCAGGAAAGGCCAGCAGCCAGTATGGGGGCGGCAGCTCAGGGGGAGGCGGATGGGAGGGGAGGGGATGTGTCACTCTGAGCCATCCTTGACGTTCACAGGCCCAAAGACAGGGTAGAGGGGAGAGAGAGAGAGGACGGTGGGGGGTCTTAGGGCTGTTAATAGTGAGTGTTTCTAAAAGCTGTGGTCCTGTATACATGCTTGGATTAGCAGCAGGTCGTGCATGCCACATGATTTGAGTCCCCTGGCCTCTCAAAGGGGCATGGACAGCCTCAGGTTCATGGACAGACACACATTACATTTCATTGCAAACTTGCTATGCAGACAAAATCTTTAAAAGTTGATTATTAAGCAACTGTTTTAGGTTTACACTGGATTTTGATAGTCCAACGCTGAGAGTCAGCTTACTTTAAAGTGGCTATGACTTCTTAGTAAAATCAGTCACTGCTGAAGTCTGCAGATGTTCCATATTTGTGTTAGATTAGTGAAATAGTTACTTGGGTCAGGTTGGTTAAGGTTACATGGTCTGGAAAGAACTGACAAATAAGTGCATGGCAATGTGTTGAATAGCTATTTGTTTCTTGACAACTGCAATCAAGGGGTACTATTGCGTTGGCGCTGGCTGGAGTTCGGTAAATTACACAGTCCAACGGTAAAGTACACAGTCCAGTGGTGATTTGAGCAGGCACGATACACACTGACAGAATCCGAGTTGGACCTGCAGATTAACTCAATGCTGCCACCTCACTCTCAGAAAAAGTAAAGCAGAATTGTTCTTTATGTAGTACAACTGTCACTGTGTCTGTGTCCCCGCTGAGGCACGGAACACTAAAGCTAAATCCACTTTTAAATTCCTAACAGTTGTAAATGTAAAAAAACCCAAAAAACTGTGAGAAATGTATTAGTGTATACTTTACAGAGTTGTCATTTCAGCTGACAAACACCAACACCAACCCACACAATTTTACATGTTGTTGAAGCGTTCTGAAACCCACGTATCTCCAAATTTCCATTTCCAAAATGACCAAAACATACAGCAGTGCCACGTTCTCATAAGTCAGGCTCCATGCTGCCTTTACTTCTAGTTTAGCTTCATTCATCGGCACGTATCATGCCAGAAACTAATTTGTATCTTTATGGATGTGTGAAAAATATACTTTACAAAAATATGCTCCTCTTCTAACTCTAAACCTAATTTAAACTAATCTAAAATGTTACAAATAGGCTCAGCATTTGGCCATATCACATTGAACAATCATTTAAAAACTATTACTATGGACCTGTGAAGCTGGCTGCTTCTAACTGATCTATGATTTAAATACACTGAAAACATTTAGTGTTGAACTGACGCGAGATATACTGTGTTACTGTAATATCAGAATCAGAATCGCTTAATCCGCCAAATGTACCATGTACACACAGGGGCGTAGCACAAAATTCTGGGCCCTGTAGGATAGGCATTCTCTATGGGCCCCTCCCCGCATCCACAGCTATTCATTGGAGCATATTTTTGGGCCCTCCTCACATGAGGGCCCTGGGTACTCAGTCCCCTGTGTACACAGGGATTTGAAGAATTATATTTAGGTATAATTGCTTTTTGATATTTCCTTATGCTGATCATGAACTGGAAGTGCGACAGTTTTATTTACCTCTTAACAAAATCAAAGGAATTGTTTGATATTTAGAGAAATACACTCATTTTCTTTGGCAAGAGTTGGCACACAACCCCTCGTAAAAACCATGAGATTTATTTTTTACACTTTAGTATCTTGTATCGATTAAACAACTTGCTGGGAAATGAACTTTAAAAAAAAAAAAGACAGAACCAGGCTAGCTGTTTCCCCTTGTTTCCATTATTTGTGCTAAGCTAAGCTACGCAGCATATTTATTGCACACATGAGAGTGGCATAAATCATCTCATCTAACTCCCAGCAAGAAAACAAATAAGCGCATCTGATAAAATGCTACCTGACACTTGTGTACGAGGTATGGGGGAAATAATAGTCGTGACGGTTTTTTCCTCGCTCAAAAGGTCTGTATTTCCTAATTCATCCACCCATGCATCTTTTCACAGACAGAGACACAGTCAGAAAACCAGAGATAGAAAGAGCTAACTCGAGTGTAAAAAGAGCAAATGAGAGGGAGAGAGAGGGAGAGAGAGGGGGAGAGAGGGGGAGACATGATGCAGTGAGAGCTATCATTGATGTGAGCAGCATGGAGGGAAGCCAGACACTTGAGGCCATTTTCACTTCCTCTGCCAACTCTGACAGACTGCCATCAGCACCGCTGAGAAGGATATCAGCCACTCTTTCTCTTATACACACTTTTTCCACACTTTATCCCAGCCAGATCACACTACTGGTCTTCCAAGTACCCAAACAATATGTTATTCTTTCAAACTCGGATATCAGTGAGCTTAGCATGATGGGGCTGAAAGTGACATCAAATGGCTGTTTAATCAAGTTACACAGCATGTCCAAAAGCATGTTTGGTTATGAAAGGAGTGGAAAAAGTGAGCAGATCCAAAATATGATTAGTGCTTTCTGGCGGGTGCTGCCGGAAACTTCTTCAGAGTTTTAAAGTTTTTGCTTCATGTTGGTTGTTTGTCACCCAAGCTGCCCCAAAACTTTTCAAAAATAGAGCCGTGGTACACACTGTAAAAAGCCACGAGTGAGAAAAAAACCCCCATCGCTAACACTTCTGAATAACACTCTGTCTGTGTAGTTTTTAGAGTCGTTTCAGCTCTCACTGTGAATTGAGTCTTCATTGGCGCTTTGGTATTCTGATATAGGCTCTTTGGTGAGTTCTAATCCCTATTAAAGAGGTAGATTATGGAAGGGATTTGTCTTTGATTTGCCTGTCCCACTGCTCTTTTCTGTCAGCGCCTCGCTCTCTCTCTATATCCGTCCCTCGTTCTTTTTCTCTCCGCTTCTCTGTCTGTCTTGATGGGATGGTCAGAGGATTGAACAATGATTGCCACCATGTGTCATCCCCCTCACACTCCCACCCACAGCCATCCTCCTGTGATTATGGCCACATGTGTGAGGGCCCCTGGTCGCCTGAATAGATTTGTTAAAGGCCCCCAGTGGATGAGAGAGGCCCAGGCCCCTTAGCCTGGCCCTCGTGTGCAGATCTATCCCCTTTCGAGGCACTCTGCATGGGGTGAGCTCCCTGCCCCCCACACACACACACACACACACACACACACTCTTACCCGTCCTACTCTTCTCCGCTCCTCCGCCACGCAGAGATAATCAGGCTTATGTAAAGACGACGTGCTCTTTTGACAGTCATCAGCTCATCAGTGATCCAATCAAGCCCAAATCCACCATTGTTCGCCCCTCAAAGTGTCTCAAATCCGCTTGTGCAGGAGAGAGGGGCTGCACTCTTTATCCTGCCAATCACTCCTGACATTCCTGCCCCTGTTGCCATGGCCTGGGGTCAGAGGTTGGGAAAACAGAGAGCATGAGCTGACTCGGGGAGAATGGCGGGGCGCTAAAGGAGGGACTCTCCGCGCAACGGCCCCATTGGTCAGCCAACGTAGGGGGTAAATGTAGACAAGTTAGGACTCTATAGCCCCGCTGAGAAGGCCAGTTGGACAGAAAGAGACGTGGGCAGGGGAAGAGAAAGAAGGGGGGATGATGAGGCAGAGAAAGGGCCAAGGGAAGAGAAAGAGGGCAAGAGAGGTGTGTGCGGAGAAAGGAGGAAAAAGAGGGTTAGGGAGGGACAGTGCTTGATTGCCAAATAGGCTTTGCAGAGCTTGACCTCGAGGGGCTCGGAGAAGAAAAGGCCTGACACACAGTTGAAGAAATAATGAACATGCGAGTTAATATTTCTTGAATTTGTAATGGAATTTCTGCTCTTAAAATGTAGAAATTAAGCATTTTTTCTGCAGCAAAACAACCCACCTTTATTAATTCTGTAACGCCAACATTTTAACCGTGTTTGTGTGTGCGTGTGTGTGTGTGTGTGTGTGTTTGTGTGTGTGTGTGTGTGTGTGTGTTTTTATGTGTGCGCATGCTAGTTGCTGAGCTGTAATTTGAAATGGAAATGTACCTCCCAACGCAATGATGCTAATACATGTCATTGCAGGATAAGCGGGGCACTGGGTTAAATCTGTTGTAATGTTGTCAAAAGAATAATTTTCTGTACCCAATGTATACGTAAGTGAGCCAATGTTTAGGCTAGACAAGATATCATAGGGAATTTACGCCATTCACTGTTCCTCCATAGGGATTAGTGGAATTAAGCGTTTACACAAAAGCAAAGTATCAAAACTCATGAGTAATTCAACAAGCTCCACAATTCCGAGTTTACGGAGTGCTGCTTCTTAGCCTGCGTGTATTGTCGTGTTGCAGCTGTGAGTATACCGTACAGACAAATAGCAAACATTGTCAATGCCTTTTAAAGGAGACAAATTTAATATACAGGGGAAATACACACAACAAATACTATGAAAGGGTGGGAGTGATAAGTCTTTTCTCTTGTTGCCTGCCTATTCATGGCAATAATCTGAGGGAAGAAGCAGATTAGGACAGAGGGAGGGTTCGTGGCTGAGTGTTCGCATCGCTGGCTCCTTTCAGCCATTTTGAAACAATGTTTATCCACTGGTTTGTTATAGGGCAGCAACATAGCTTAGTGTACTGCTGCGAGAGTCCTGAGGGGGCTGAGGACTCGCTGCGTCTTTGTTCAGAATCCATTGAGACACACTAGTGTATTGGAGCGGGGTGGAGAAGCTGCACAAAATGAATTCATATGTGATCTTAGCGATTTCTGTCATTTGTGCCTCAGTTTGTGAAATACCTGGGAAATGTTGCAGGGAATGTGCTCATCAAAGTCACATTGTAGGTCGATACAGCCGATGTTTGCATGTGAGGAAAAAAAAATCTGTTTGAAATCAGTCCTCGACTTGACTTTCTTAGTGACCAAAATGGTCACTAAAAAGGAAGAAATTGTGGAACGGCTTTCTCTGTCAATATCTTTTTTTCTATCATTAAACCCTGGAAGTCCTGCTTTCTTTCAATGGGATTCTAATACAATTGAACTTGTCTCATGAATCAAAAAAAAGTTTCAGTCAATTTAAAGGAGCTATAAATTATATATATATTATATGTTTATACAAACAGGGCATCAAATGGCAGTCCTGTCTCCTAAAAATTACTAAACTGCATTCTCAATTATTTTTTCGAGGGAAACAGTAGCAGTTTTAAACACGTGTTTAAAGTTGTGAAAAAAAAACTACATGGTTAGGTTTAGGAAAAGAACATGGTTTGGTAATAAGTACCTTAAGTTAAGTACAGTATGTAAGTTAAGTATGTTACATATGTGATGTGAGTAAAGTACGTTAGGTTGTGTACATACTGTAGGTTCAAATGAGTCTTTTGGTTTCACATGGGACACAAACAGCGGCCGCCTGGGGGAAAGTCCTGCATTTGGTCCAGCCACCCCGACCTCCTCCCTATTATAGCGAGTTTCAGCTGGTAAACACAGTTGAGCATATGGAGAATGTTGCTCCGCAACTGTTGGATGAGAAATTAAACAACTGTTTGCTAACACGTTTGCCTTTTCAACGTAAAAAGTGATGATATGTCAGTGTTCTCAACTTGGTAGTGAATACCAGTTATTTCAGATTTAAAGAAGCCAGAAGAAAGAACACAAGCAGAAACACTATCATGTCTTGGATTGAATCAGTTTAAAATGATCCGACTGTACTGGCAGATTTATTGCTAGTCTGGCTGTAGGAGTCACACTGCTAGTATGGCTAAAAAGTTAGTACACAGCTTTGGTCCATATTGAAATGTCTAAACAACTATTCAATGGATTGCCATGAAATGTTGTACAGAAATTCCCGGTCCTCAGAGGATGAATCCTAATGACTTGCTGAACTCCTAAATGTTCCTCTGATACGAACAGTTCAAAGTTTACATTTATTCAGGGAAATATCTCAACATCTACTTGATGGATTGACACAAAGCATTGTACAGACACTCAATGATGTATCCTTGAAAATGACCATGGAATCTGGCACAGACATGCATGTTACAACTGAAAAGAATGAGATGCCCGCACTCTGCTAATACTCCCATACGTTTATTGTGCTGCAACGTTTCGTCTTCCTCGGGCAAACCCGGCAGGGTCGAAACGTTGCGGCACAATAAACGTATGGGAGTATTAGCAGAGTGCGGGCATCTCATTCTTTTCAGTTGTATCCAGCCCCTTTTTGCCCTGCACCTTACCGGTGGGGATATGCACACTACCACTACTGCTCTACAGACATGCATGTTCCCATGATGATTAATTGTTTTAACTTTTAAGATACCTTAACTTTCAATGCAGCACAATTATTGGTAAAACTTGTCCAATATTTTATTTCATTGCCAAATACCTGCACAACTAATGGCATTCCCATCAGCCTCAGCAGGTACTTTGTGTTTTAGTGCTAATTAGCAAATATTAGCCTGCTATCACGCTAAATAAACTAAAATGGTGAATATGGTGAAAATGATTGCTGCCTTCAAATGGGTTAGTGTTTACCGTGTTCACAAGAAGAGGCCATATGAATAAATGTCTTGGTATTCACAACCTTGGACTTGGAAATTTTCTGAAAGATGCGAGTTCACGAGTTGTGAACAGGTTTGCTGACCTTCTCAGAAATGGAGGAGGCCATGAGAGTTAATTTTTCGGTGGATTGTAACTTAATATAATTTTTGAGTTAATTATTAATAATAATATTTTTGAGGAAAATGTTGATCTTCCCAACGGCCTTATCTTTTTTTCCTCTGTCATGAAATCTTTGCATTTCTTGCATTACGTTACCCGCTAGCTTGCTCAATTGTTAGCCTCGGTGACTTCTGGATGCCGACAGTACCATTAGGAAGGAGTCTTTTGGCGTGTACTTGTTGCCTAGCAGTGATGTTCTCACGTCGTCTATCCACTTGAACGCCAAGCATATTGTGTACATCACTTTCAATGTTGTCAACATAAGCTTTGTTTGAAGGCAGCAAAAAACTGCTAAACATCAGCATGCTGACGTTAGCATTTAGCTCAAAGCACCATTGTGCCTAAGTACAGCCTCACAGAGCTGCTAGCATGGCTGTGGACTCTTATGGTTGTCTTAAAACAAGTCAAGACAAACCTGCCAATGCAGGAACATTTTTTCAACCTGTTTCCAAAACAAAAAGATTTTTTTTTAAATTAGTGTTGAACCAAAAATAAAGCTGAATACTGCATTAAAATCATGTTCCAAATGAATAAATAAATGCAAAAATAAAATACATAAATTACAGAAGACACTTAAAAATAAATTGAATTATATTGGAAACAGGTTGAAATGATCTCCCCATACTGGGACACTCTTAACTTGTTTTAAGGAAGGGAGACTTTTCGGACTTAGATATGATAACAGATACATATTACAAGATAAGATGAGGACTGCCAGTGTACAGTAACCCAGAGTGCAAAAAAAAGCCTTTTGCTGTCTTTCACTCTGTTGATAATGACAGATGACTCATGGGTCACATATCTTCACAGTGTAATTACACATGAGATGCATCACTATCATTCACGCACACAGTTGCAGAGTAATGTGAGTCCTTATTCATCTGCCCAAGTCGTTTAGGGTAATAGAGCTTAATGGAGTATATTAACCCTGTCCAGCTTGCGTCCCCCCTTCAGATGTGTGTGTGTGTGTGTGTGTGTGTGTGTGTGTGTGTGTGTGTGTGTGTGTGTCCCTTGCAGATAAACAGTTGGCAGGTTTCCCCTTTCCCTGTGCACGTGCATGAACACACACACACACACACACACACACACACACACACACACACACACACACACACACACTGGGGGAGCAAAGATCTGGTTTCCCACTGTCACAGATGCTTACCCGCCTCTCCATTAGTGATGTGATTGGAGTGGACATAGAAAACCAGCAGCTTCGTTCCCACAGGGGCAATCTGAGGAAATTATTGCCCCGCTCCTCTCCGGGGAATGCCAGCGCTCCAAAAAGAAGCACTTAATCGACTGCTATCATATGCAGCTCACTGTCAACCTCATAGCATGGGTTTTTGAGCATTTGCTGTGGATTAATACTTTGCGAAATAGCTTGTGATGATATGTGATCAGTCATTGGACACAGTAAGACGCTTGGGAGGAATCTCCTGATGTGGAATCTGGAGATCAGACACTCTGCGGCGTTTACTGAGAAAGTGGCAGAGAGATAATCACTGGAGAATGATGATTGATACAATAGTGATATATTCAGTCTGTTTTATGCCATTTCTGTGGGATACAATGAGAAAATATGTTTTGAATCTATAAAGAACATTAAAGTATTGCATCTAGATCTGTCCTGATGCAAATGCTGTAGGAATGTGACAAAAAAATGTCTAAGCTGATTAAGATGTAGCAAAACACATTGAAACAAAGGGTGTTGACTCAATAGGGTAGGATGTTAAGCCTCACACTGCTGGCGGCTAAAAGTCCTGGGAGGTCCAGTCAGAGATGTAACATGACAACCACACCCAAGTGTGTGCACGCAGACAAGCAGACCTACTGTACTGTCCGCCGTTGGTCACAAATATGTGGGAGACCTTTTCACCCCGGGTAATAGCAACTGCAAACTGAGCCCACTGCACCCTCAGGCTAACCCCCCCTCCCCCCGCCACACACACACACACACACACACACACACACACCACCACTACAACAATAAGGTTGTAGTTCCCTAAACCACCAGAGGATGGCACCTGAGCTCTAAGCAGTGATACTGAAGTGGTCATGTGAAACACTGGGGAAAGATTGACCCTTTTCATAGTATTCCCTATCTAATCTAACAATCTAAAGTGAACCGTCTAGTGTAATGATCTGAGGTGGTCCCCAGTTTTCTAGAAATTTAGGGTTTTTCAATAATATATTATGAAAGTTCTTTCATGAGGAAATACAAATTATTCTTGGTTGTCTACGGCTAACGAAACAACCTCACATTACAAAGATGTAAGTATGACTAAACCCTCATGTTCCGCAGACCCCGGGGGCCTCTTTAAACAAAAAATAAACAAACAAAAAAACCTACTTGTACATTGTTTTATCACCTTGATACTTGAGTTTTCCTAATTTATGAGACTTTCTCATGAATATGATTTTGATCTGGCATCATGTTTTAGACAGTGGTAATCGAAAGACACTTTTACTGAAGTAAATGTTACAAGTAAAAGTCACACATCTGAATGTGTGACTTTTTAACATCAAAATACATTTAGTGTACCAAAAGTCAAAATACTCACTGTGCAGAATGGCTCATTTCAGAATAAAATATTGGATTAATTACTTAATTATAATTATTTATATACTGCCAGGTAGCTTGTGAATAACATTTTTCTCAGGAGTGGGTAGAAACCAAAAAAGAATGAATATTGGACTTATATTGACCAAAAGCACAACTCTAAATGAATAATGTTGCTTGCGTTGTAACTGCTGGATATGTAAATAAGCAACTGTTTGCTATAATAAAATTAACCATATCAATTTAAAAGCTGATGATATTTCAATGCTGTGTCCATAACTTGTTTCCACTGCCCCCAAGTGGCCAAAAATAATCTGTTATTGCGGGTTAAACGAAATAAATATTGACTTCGCAATTCTTTTTACTGTGGGAACCCAAACAATAATGATAGCAGACAAACAAAACTGTAAAAACAACTGGTCAGAAAAGAGGTAAAAGATGTGTTGTAGGAGCAGAGAAAGAATATGAATGAACAGAAATCAAGGCAGACCAAGAGAGATGAACGGCGAATACGGCAAATAAACAGATAGTGAAACACAGACAGAAGATCGGTGAGAGTTAGGATAGGTTCAAAGTGTTTGTTAAAGGCTCTATCGGTCCCCGTGGACTGAGGCTTGAAGAGCTGAATAATGTATGTCCGCTCCCGGGGTAATGAAGTGGAAGTGATAGGGAGGAATATGGCTGGCCTCCCAGGGCTCAACGCAAACTGTACACACTCTTAAGAGCTGCCTGTAGCCTAAACCTGTCTCCCTCTCTGCCTCTGTCTGTCTCCGTCCACTTCTTTCACGCACACACTGACACGCACGCACTGCACAGCGGCTAAGAGGGTTAGCTTGTCTCTTTTCCCTTTATCCTACATCATTGATGAGGAAGACCAGGGCATTTATAGTATCCCACTCAGAGCTCAGCAGCTCCAGATCTTCCATGGGGCTCTTATTAGACAGGAGCAGAGGATGCAGCAGATAGCATGGCTGCTGCTCAGTGGTCAGACAGGCACTTGGTGTTGGCAGCCTTGTTTGTGGATCAGATCGAGCCTGGTTTGCACTTGTACTCAGTTGGTGCTATTGTGCTTTAACAAGAAGCAGCGGCGGTAGGCCGTGTCTTGTGGTGAAAAGAAGGGGCTTTTTTTTTTCCTCATGATCCATTCATTGCTTGTCCTCTGTTCTCTCCTTTCTCTCTGAATATCCCTCCTTTTCTCACAGAGCAGAGGCTTGGAAATAAGGTGGAAAAGTTACCTCTGGTTACCCCTGTGTTCATGTGTCTGATGGTAGAACACGGTGAGCAGAGGAAGTCTTGCATGGAAACCACTTTCTCCCCATTTTTGTTCCACTTCACGTCAGAACACTGTTTAAGAACAAAGATCCCATGAATAACTTTCTTACCTTTTGTTGTTATCAGTTTTATGAAGATAATCTTAAAGGAACAGTTTGACATTTTGGTAAAATAATTGTATTGGCTTTTTTTGTGTCAAGGGTTAGATTGATACAGCTAGAAACAGCTAGCCTGGCTAGTTGCTGGTGAACAAATGTTCACCAGCAACTCTAAAGCTCACTAACTAACATGCTATATCTAGTGTGTTTAATCTGTACAAAAACTGAAATTTGGAAACAACATCATGTAGTTTTATGGGGCGCTGCGTGTTAGCTGGGCACAGTGACTTCCTGGAGTCTTGTCTTGTTTTTGAGGTTGCCAGGCAACCAGCGGAGACTCCGGCAAGTCACTATCCCCAGTAGGGCTGGGTATCGGTACTTGATGCCTTTAAAGTATCGACTGAAATAACACAGTACAAAGTAATAGTATTGACATTTCCTTAGTCAAACGATACCTTCATTCAGGTAAAAACATTTTAAAAAATGATGTGTGATTGGCCCACTACCGCAGCAGCTACAACCCATACAGTCTGTGGGGTGTCGAGTCGAGCGTGGTGTATTTCAGGGAGTATGCAGTTTAGCTTGGCGAGATGCCACCAAAACGTTCAAAAGAAACTTGAACACTTTCAAAATGTATTCTTCTAAAAATCATTTGGATGGGAAGGAGTGGTGGTGGCATTTTACACAACTGATCGCGTTCATTTACATGATAGGTATCAAAAGAAGTAGGAAAACAAGTATCAAATGAAGTACTCTTTTGGTATTGGTATCCCCTTAAAGGACAAATCCGGTGCTAAATGAACCTTGGGGTTAATAACACATGTGTACCGAGTCGACCGTTCTCTGGGATATGTTTTCATGCTAATCAAATGTGACCAGTTTTAGCGCAAAACCGCTAACTAGCTTACAACGCTAGTCGTCGGGGAACGGATAAAGTAAAAAGAAATCGACAGTACCGTTCACGTATACAGGCAGACGCCATCTTGGGAAAACAGTCACGAGCAGTCGAACGACGAACGCCGTGTAACCAGTAACCAGTAACATAGCTCAAGCTCGTGTTCGTCGTTTGACTGCTCGTGACTGTTTTCCCAAGATGGCGCCTGCCTGTATGCGTGAATGGTACTGTCTTTATAAACTATCTTTTTAATGAACTGTCTGTACACTTACAAAGTTCTAAATGCTTCAGTTTACATGTAGGGACCCTCATTATGATACCGTGGAAGTGTGGTGCTATTTTGAGCCTTGTTAGTGGTATAGAAATAGAGATTTCTTTTTACTTTATCCATGCCCCAACGACTAGCGTTATAAGCTAATTAGCGGTTTGCTCTAAAACTGGTCACATTCGATTAGCATGAAAACATATCCCAGAGAACGGTCGACTCGGTACACGTGTTATTAACCCCTAGGTTCATTTTGCGCCAGATTTGTCCTTTAAGGGTACTGGTATTGGTATCCCATTTTTTTAAATGACACCCTGCCCTAATGCCAGGCCAGTAAATAATCTGGCATATAATGCCCCATTCAAATCATTTTGTTGTTTTATTTACGTCAGCCTATGTGACTTGATATCCAGAATTGGAGATACCAATAAGCTACCACTGCTGGCAGTTAAGCTACATCTAAAAGAAATCCAATATCAACCCTGATGCAAAATATTTCTGTTCATTTGAAAGGACTTACAGTATACACAGTTTGTTTCACTTGATAGCACACTGCTCCAAATAAGCAAAACTGCAAAAGTAGTAAATTTAGGCTTAACATCTTTAAATGATGTAACAACAGGGCTAGCAGTGGGCTAACCATCTTGGAATAATGCATGAACTAAATAATGGTATGTGGTTTTGCTGTTCTTCCTATTCTCATGATGTAACATGAATGCAATATAACTTCACAGTAAAATCACAAATGTGAACTAAACAGAGGGTGGGTTGTGGTAGGAAAGTTTTGGACAGTGCCCGGTATGCTAAGCTAAGCTACCGGCTGCTGAGAAATATATGGGTGAAGGAGAAAGCGAATAAGCATATGTCCCCCAATTGTCGTCCTCTCTTTTTTTGTAACCAGGATAGCACTATACATATAATTTCCTCTCCACTCTAACTAAGATTGCCTCACCAAAAAAAGGCTCAAGAAAAAAAAAATCCTGTTTTCACTCAGGTTTTTAGAAGCATTCTCACTTCAATGTGGGCCCATCAGCACCACGCACAGAGATATTTTTTCAAGGTGAACTAGCTTAAACCAAGATGAAGGCTCAAAAAGCATCTACATGTTAAACAGTGATTAAAATTGCATAGATTTCAGACTTTAGGGTAGAAAATATTCAAATGCGGCGCACTGTGATTGAAAGAACTTGTGATTGGAGTTGTTTGGCTCTCTCTTCCAAACACTTGCACCTCCTAGCCCTCCTCCTCCACTCACATTAACATGCTTCTATCATTAACCCCCCATGCCCCACCTACTGCATAATAGCTAGAGCTGGATGCAGGAAGGAGAGAATACAAATGTGTTTCCTTTCTCTGTTTTTTCTGGAGGAGCATCTTAAATGAATGATTGATGTTAGGGGAGCAAGATCAAAAAGATATAATCACGGTCTAACGAACTCAGAGTCTTAAGAAATATATACTGGAGGAATGCCATAAATTTATAAACACACTATATATTAATATATAAGTAGTTCATTGAATATTCAAAAAGAGGGAAATAATATAATCAATCTGCTCCTCCATGTGCAATGCATGAGCCCAGGAAGAAGGTAACAAAAGCTTGGAAGTTATACCCGGCTTCTTCTGTTGGCTCATCCATCTATAGCTCACCCGTTATCTTCCCCATGAACTATATGAAACCAAGATTAAACACAGTCATGTTTATGTCAGTGCCCTAAACAAATTGCCATTCTCTGGGAGTGACATGTGTTTTGTGTGAAGACGTGCAACGCCAGCGTGGGGAGATAACTTCATTTCCAAGCTTTGAGCACAGATGAGGGAGAGACAGTTAGTCCATGTTCAGTATATGAGCACCTTTCACGGGACAAATGGAATGTCAATCAAGAGCCGGTACACAGATGCCTTCTCCCCAGTGGGGCCCGAGATGCTTTCTGGTGATGCAGCTCTGTTGTTCCAGCCCTACTCTGGGTGCACTGGGAATATTTTGTCCTTTTACCCCTCCACATCCCCTCGCTCCATTTCAGATCCCTTGACTATTGACCATTCCTTATGCTCTCCAAGTTTGACTCTTTAAGCTTGTTGGGTTTCTCGCACGTAAAAGTTTCTAACCCGACTCTCCTTTTGTCTCTTATTTCTTCTTTCTCTTCATAACCTCTCATGGTTTTCCCATTTCGACTCTCCCCTCCGTTTTCCGCCAATATAAGGGACTGTACAAAATTGATTAGAGTCAGGGGTGGATGATTCTAACATTTCATTTTACAAAAAAGAAAGACCCTCTCCAACATTATTAACATTTTCTTTGGACCCTTGACCTAGAAAACAAAACGTAATACACTGCCCCGAAATATCTCAAAATAATATATTTATGGAAAACATGACAAAGAGCTGGTAAACAGTTATAACCGCAGAAGGAGTGAACCAGGAAGAACGGCAGCTCTGTCCCAACCTGCAACCCTTTCTCCTAGAAATTATATTCATATACAACTAATTTGCACTAGGTAATATGATGTTTTGAGGAAACATAATGCCGACCGAATGACGTCTTCTATTAACACAATGAGGAAATATAACTATTGTACAAGTTGAAAAAATAGTTGATACTGAGCGTATCAGTAAAGGTTTCAATGAAAAGGTACTTTATTTGTTTATAATATCCACATTTAGTGACTAAAGCATTATTAAACTTTTTTATAGTTATGTTGAGGCACTCAGAGCTCTTGGTTAAGGTTAGGAAAAGATTGTGGTTTGGAGGAATACAGAAAAAGTCCATAGTGACATGAAACACAACCAATAACAAAGCACACAGTAAAAGCTATGTTTACGATGCAACAATTGGATCAATTTCAATTCTTTTCACAATAAATGTCAAAAGAGAATAATGAATCCGAGCATCTGGTACCTCCCTTTCACCAAAAAAAAAAACAACCTCTCGCTTCCCTGACCCCCTCTCCTGACTTATAATTTTCATACAGTCCCTAATTCCTTTCCTCTCTATCTATTATCAGTCTATCTCTAAACGTTTTTACTTCTGCCCCTTTGCACAAAAGCCAATTATTTTAAACATCACTAACTCCTCTGACATTTCCCCTTATTCCTTTTGCACTTGGCCTACTCTTCATCCTCCCTGAAACAAATGAATAAAGATCTTAAAGTGGATTGAGAAAAAATGAAAGAAATGTTTCCACTTCACAGGGGCGGCTTTGGACTTTGTTATTAAAAACATGACAAGCCATTCAGTTGGTAAAGGTGCTTACTCAAGGGAATGCAGAGAGTGTTTATTCTTTGATTAATTTGCTTGGAGGAGACCTGAAATTTCCCCACTCATGAATATGTGGATGACAGGGAGATTTCTCCGTGGTGACAAGTTATCTAAACTACAGTGCAAAACGATTATGCTAATATCAGGTTGTAGTCATCAATCATCTTGTGTCAATGTGGTGTCAAGGCATCACGTTCCTGATCCCCCCTCTGGCCATAGCACTGTGTGTGTGTGTGTGTGTGTGTGTGTGTGTGTGTGTGTGTGTGTGTGTGTGTGTGTGTGTGTGTGTGTGTGTGTGTGTGTGTGTGTGTGTGTGTGTGTGTGTGTGTGTGTGTGTGTGTGTGTGTGTGTGTGTGTGTGTGTGTGTGTGTGTGTGTGTGTGTGTGTGTGTGTGTGTGTGTGTGTGTGTGTGTATGTGTGTGTGTGTGTGTGTGTGTGCATGTATACAGCTGTATGTGTATTTATTTGGAAAGGTGAAATGATCACATTCCCATTACGCCTGGGGACTCTTGGTGGGGTTGAACTGTTCTCCAAGAGCTGAAAGAAAACTGGGAGGGAATTTTTTTTACACACACACACACACACACACACACACACACACACACACACACACACACACACACACACAGTCCGGGCTGACGTCAGATAGACGCGCCTTAAAACCAAAGAGCGCATCACAGGGAGATGCATGGTTTGATCACACACATACACACATACACACACAGGCACACTCGCTTTGGATTGTAAGATAGCAGGGATAGCCTACTGTAGAAGCTGCAGCAGCTTGGCGAATGAGGCGGAACTGGAAGGGAAGTTACTTTTATCGACTGTTCATCGTGGTGCGTAAAATGAAAGTAGTGCGTAAATGTCTGCGCGGTAGATGAGATCCACATTTTTTTTTTAAACAAGAAAAAGTTAGCTGACTGGAACTCGCTGTGAACTAGTATTACAAGAGTCTACCTTTGGCTCGGATGCTGTTGGATGTCGCCCCGGGTCTGCGCTCCTGCTTTTGATCTGATTTGAGCCATGGCTTATTCTCAGCTGGGATACTCCTACTCCACCACACCGCAGGTACAGTCACTACTTTTGTAACATGTTTTTTGTTCTTCCTTGAACTTATTGTACTTGACAGATTATAGACTACTACGCTGTTTAAATATCCATTAACAAGTCTCATGTTATCTTCACAAAATGTGTCAAAATCTGTGAGTAGCACTAGCAGGCAGTAGGCTATCTATACTCTGCGCATTTTCTCCTTTTTTAAAATAACTGAAATCACACGATCCAACGTTTTGCACTTATGTTAGAAACATTAATAAACTAAACAAAAGAGAACACGACTTGAAGAACACGACTTGTGCTGTAGACTTTGTGCAGCGTAAACTACTCAATACACTTTTTTTTTCTTTAATGACTTGAACGTTCTCAGTAATAGGCCTAATTTAATGGGACGGAAGGTTAATTTTGCAATTTTCTTGCCAAAGTTCCTGATGACCTCCAGCTCTCTGGCCGGTTGTTTGGAGCCGGGAACTCCTCCGTCACACCCGGTGCTGTGCTCTCCGGGCCACCAGCTCACCTCTGGCCCCGGCATTGGAGTCTACAGCGGAACTTATCCAAAGAGCCAAGGTTACTATAACCCCTGCACCAGCGACGCCACCGCTCTCTATTCCAGAGTGAGTTCCACATTTCACTTATAGTTCATCACTCTCATTTTGCCTTTTTTTTAAATGCGTATTTTGGAGAAAAGAAAGAAAAGTGTCATTCCTTGAAGACTGCACATTTTCCAGAATGATATTTAAATACTATACCTATACAGTATGATATAAAACATTAAATCAAAGTAAGCAAGGTCATTTCAGGCTAAAGTCACTCTTTATAGTATCAGAGTGCATGTTTGTGTATTGGAATATTTTTAAGCATTCTGATGAAGCATATATTTATATCAGTTATTTGCAAACATTTTCAGGGGCCATTAGATCCCAAAGACGGAGCAGCAACTGTGGGGACATCTCAGACTCCTGCCTACTATCCCTATGAATATACAATTGGACAATATCCATATGACAGATATGGGTAAGTCAATTCCTGTTATTGCACTTTAATTAAACTGTAATATCTTCATTCCACTGCTGGCTCCCTGATGAAAAATATTTCTAGTGTCTGTAGCTCATTTGTAGTGACCTCGTATTCTTGTAAGTCTTGGAATCATGACAAGTATTACACTATATTATACCCATACTGGGGATTTAATGTGTGCAACTGGAACAAGGTTATATGTGTGTTTTTTAGTATGGTCTTTGTCCTTAGACATCATTAATATATGATTTGAAGTCAATCCCTACTCCTAAATGAGGGAGGTAATTCACTTATCTTTGGTACGACATAGCTAAATATGATTTTGCTTGTCACCGTTTGGCTCAGGTATTCCTGCTCTGATGGCGCTTCCCGCCGTAAAAATGCCACCCGAGAGACCACCAGCACGCTGAAGGCTTGGCTGCAGGAGCACCAGAAGAACCCCTACCCCACAAAGGGAGAGAAGATAATGCTTGCTATCATCACCAGGATGACCCTTACACAGGTAGCTTTCAGTAAAATATTATAGATTAACAGTAAGGGCACTCTGAATTTTAGTTGCCGGATAATCTTTGTTTTCCCCTCAATCCATTTAATAATAATTAATACTTTATTAATCCTGCAAGTGGAATTACAATGTTTTCACTCTGTTGTTATTATTATACATATTATACACAGGCCTGAATTACACACACATGCTCAGTACCTATACATGCACTAATGGAGAGATGTCAGAGTGAGGGGGCTGCCCATGGAAAGGCGCCCAAGTACTTGGGGGTTCGGTGCTTTGTTCAAGAGCACCTTGGCAGTGCCCAGGAGGTGAACTGGCACCTCTCCAGCTACCAGTCCACCACCATACTTTGGTCCGTATGGGGACTTGAACCAGCAACCCTCCGGTTCCTAATCCAACTCTTACTTCCTTCCCTGTCTTCGCTTCCCTCCTGTATAATGTCATAACATAGTATAATAGCATGTGTAATATCATAATATCAATATATAGGAACATTTTATGTTCCTATCTAAGCTCCATTCCTTCCCCCTCTCCCCTCTAGGTGTCTACGTGGTTTGCCAATGCACGCAGGAGGCTGAAGAAGGAGAACAAGGTGACGTGGTCACCACGGGCTTGTAAAAGCTCTGACGATCGGGGCTGTGATGATGACAGTGACGAAGCTGAGAAGCCACTCAAACATGACAAAGACCTTCCTGGTAAGCAGGGCCTAAAATCATTCAGCACATTTAGCTTGTGTAACCGAGGGTTTATCATTATTGCCTAGACTCAGGTTTGACTATAAAATAAAGAAACACGGGGCTTCCAATGCCGGAAACCAAGATGGCACTGCATGTCTACTTTATTAAAACACAACACAGTCAACAGCCAGCCAATACAACACTTCATCCACTTCCGTTTTCCCGTCACAATAAAAGCTCTATGGTTTACTGTAACTTACTCTTAACCTTCAACTGAGGGGTAAAAAATACCTTACATTTGTTTCGGGGTTTTGCTCCAATGTAATGAGCGTGCACAGACTGGGTGTTATCTGTATGGTTCATTATTGCAGATCAACAGTGTGCAGACCTGCAGAGTGACCTGGAGGACTTCGACCTGCTGGAGTCAGACGGTTCTGACTGTGAACCGAAGCCACAGTTTCTACCTGAGGACAGTGATGCAAACCCAAACACAGACCTCCCACACAGGCATCGCACACACAACCCAGACCCACTGCACAGAAAAGAGAGATTGTCTCCAGACTGCCCCAAACTCACACCGGTACATCGGCAAAACAACTCCTTCTATGCTAATCCAGACCTCCGGAGTACAGACGCTAAGCCGAAAATCTGGTCCATTGCTCGCACTGCTGCGTCTTTGAACGGCAGCTTGCAGCCAGAGTACCCTCCCTGCATGCTGTCGTCGACCGGATCCTCCTCTCCGGGGTATCCATCCAATATGGCGCTGACCAAGGCAGACAGGGAACGGGAGTCACCAGTCGCCACTCTCAGAGAATGGGTTGATGGGGTTTTCCATGGTCCTCCTTTCCAACAGCTCAGACCAGCTGAGGCGTGGAAAGGCTTGAATGATGCCGTGATAGACAGCAGAACACCCGGACAGTCCTTTGAACTTATTAGGTCTACGTCATCTTTGTAGGCCAACCAACACATTGTCAATGGAATATTTCAAAGACTGTTGGACTTGGAAAAAAAACTCTGTATTTTGTTGTTGTGACTTGACCAATTGACCGTTCGCTAAGCACCACCGCCCTTAGTTACTATATGTCTGTCAAGATTTCCATTCTCACACAGCACACGCAGTTTGCAATGATAACGGTGGCACTTCAAATCTTTAGTCATTTTTGAAACAATGGGTCCTGGAATTCCAGACGAAGGTAGAACAAAAGCAGGCTTCTCATTTCTTGCGAACAAGCATCGCTAGAGTGTCGGTGAGTGTTGGTGGCAGATTTTTTTTTATCTCTAGCTAGGTTGCTCCATGAGTAGGTCTACATTAGAAAACCTGACTTTGGCTGACTATTAAATGTTTACAGCTGAATCTTGTAAAAGGGGTGGGAAATACGCACACGTATATGTGATATTGCGCTATAAGACAGGCAGACATGTCCCAGGCAAAAAGTCAGCGTCCTTACCAGTTGATGATCCATGTAGAAGACATGCAGGCTTTTATGCTGAGGACAAACCAATGCACCTAGCAAATGTAACGCTATCTCGTTGGCTGGAGTGTAAACTTCCCCAAATCCGGTAAAGATCTGCCAACATTCTAATAGCATCCAGGAATGAGTTCCACACAGTGGGAAAATGCTACACAGTGGATGTGCTAGTCGTGTAACAGAACTTTGTAACCCCACAAAAAATATGGTTAACGCTAGTTACTGATGTGCTCCTTGGCTTTGGAAGTAATGCTTGGTTACTGTAGGTAGTAAACTCGTTAGACAGACATTCTAATGATTACAGCTTACCTTAGAGCAGACAAATGCAGTTTCATCTATTTCTTTAACTTTTGCTCGAAAGTTCGGAAAAAAACACTATCTTTCAAACTCTTTGAAAGCAGAGTATCACACTTACTACGGACCTATGTACACCACTTCAACATGTAGAAAAAAAAGAATGACAGACCTGGTGGGCCCTATTGCGGTTGCTAAGCTGTGATTGTTTAATTGGTGATCGGGGTAGGGGTTTTAGCGAACGGTCAATTCACAATATATGATCCTATTTTGGCATTTTGAAAAGGCTCTAAATCTCTTCCAACTTACAATCTCTTATGGGTCCCATTAATGGTCAAATGTCTTCGAGCAAACAAGTGTCACCACACACACGCTCCTGCGGCAAGGTTGTACGGTTCACTCACATGAAAAATATACAATATTGTACACTTGCACTATAGCCTGCACTTGCACTGAGTCACAAAAATAAAAGGTGTATTCTGTGGCATAGCAAAGTTCTCTAATTGTGTCCTTACATTAGCTGTGCACTGTGCTGGAGCCACCAGCGGTATCAGTTTAGATGATGTACATCCTGTTTGGAAACAGTGGAATATACCTTGGCAGCTTTGGACGTGTGTGTGTGTGTGTGTGTGTGTGTGTGTGTGTGTGTGTGTGTGTGTGTGTTTTGAGGGAGTGAAAGGGGGGAAGTGGGTGGTATTCAGCCGTGACTAATGGAAACACACAGAGGAGGGTGCTGCTAAATTGTTAAATCGATGCCACTTCCACCTCGACTCCAGATATAGCTGCAATCAGCGATGCGTCCCTTTTCATTAGGCGGCTTTAGACTTTGTCAACCCGGGACTGCAAGAAAATCCACCACGCGCAAAATGCCTCGTGAAACCTCTTAAGTAATTTTAAGTAATTGTCATATCTTTATCCACTTGGGTGAGTTTTTCATAGAACCAATAACAAGAAACAGCATTGAAATAAACAGAGAAATAAGGCGGGCCTAAATGTTTTATAAAAAAATAAATAAAAAAAAAAACATTTCCATCAACTTCAATTATTGGCAATAACCACAAATTTAGCACGGAAATCATTTAAATCAACACTTTCTAAAACAAAGCACAACAAGAAACTGAAGTTGTTTTTTTTATTTCCCCCATCTTTCTTCTCCTCCTGTTTTCGATTGAGGAACTGTGATAAAGTATTTATCAGAACAGAGGAGGGATCTTCCTGGGCTTTGTATGGAATTAACCATTTCACATTAAATAATTCAGGATGAATTCAACCGAGAATTTCATTCTGTTTCTGCCTCATAAATAAGTAAGATTTAGGATGATAAATAATGACATCTGACTTATTTCTGTAAAGTTTTCTTTCTTCCACTCGCTGACAGGAGCCCGTTGTGGTTGGCTGCAGATATACTTTTGCTAAAAATCTTCCTTTTTCCCTATCTATACACTTTTGTTTGCTTTAAAAAAAATCTTGAGGTGGATTTGACTTCAAAAGGAGGAGGTGGTTGGTGTCATGAAGGATGTAGAAAGGCAGTCAGATAAGAGGTTGAGCCAGTGCTGAATGGGGTTAAGAGATATAAGGTTGTACTTGTTCTCACCTTTAGCTGTTTGAGACATGACTTGTCTCTTTGGCGCAGAGCATGGGGACAACTACACAATACACACAGTACACAATACACACAGTGACACCTAACTTTGATTCAAACAATAGAACACTTGTTTTCAGCGTTAAGTATTTTCTGGAATCCCTTTTCTCTTTACTTCTGTTTTCGGTGGCAACTATAACGCTAACGCTATATGCTCGTCTGTGTTCACCAGCTAGTCGCTAACTTGTGTAACAATTGTGGTGTGAACTTGGGAAAATTTGTGAAGATGTTTGTTTTTTTTAGATTATTTTTTGGGCTTTGTCCGCCTTTATTTTGACAGGACAGCTAGGTGAGAAAGGGGAGAGAGAGAGAACACATGCAGGAAATCCTCAGATTTGAAACCTGGACCTCTGCATCGAGGCAAAAACCTCCAAGTATATGTGCGCCTGCTCTACCCACTGATACGCGGCCACACTAGTGAAGATGTTTAAACAAGTAGAACTATGATGCAAAATACTGCCAATACATAGAATATGACAGCTTTTTGGTATAGCTGGTACTTTTTTTTTGTCTTGTTAGATTTACCCTCCATCGTCTCTCTCACCTCCCTATTTCAAGATCTTCCTCCACTGACCTCTCGCATGTTTTCCCCCCCTTAATCCTCCAGCTATCACCCATCTTCTCTTCTTCCTCTTTTCCTTACCCCACATCTCATTCTCATTCCCCATCCTCCATCCACATCTCTTCTCCCTCCCTCCTTCCCTCCACTCGTCTCACCTCAGCTCTGTCTGCTCTCGACACACAAGCGAGCCACTCAACAGCCAGTCTGACACGAAGGCCTGCTCCCTGGGCCATATAATGTGATTAAGCCTCAGTGTGCTGCTGTGCAGGTTGGGGAATGTTAGAGACACTGTTTACTTGTCTGGCTCACACCACCGGCAGTTATCCGGCCTTTCTGCGTCTTATGGGAGAGAGGCAAAGGACTTTTTTTTTCTTTTTTTACACTCAGAAAAGTATTTTTCTTGAATTAATTGCTATTCATTCTATTCTCTGTGGCCCCTTTTCTGACTCACCTCTACTTTTAAAAATTTCAGGTGGAATGTCTGCACAGGAAGTATTGACAACTTCAAATTGCTCCTCTCTGCACCCTCCGTCTGACACCTATTTCCTTTCAACACTGTCTGTGCCTCTGTCGCATAGTCAAACACACACACACACACACACACACACACACACACACACACACACACACACACACACACACACACACACACACACACACACTGGCATACATATACACACAGTTCTAAGTCTCTTGCGTCTTGTCACACACACTTTGGTTTCCCGGGGCTATCAAAGTGCTGAGTGCAAACTCTCTCCTCCAAAAACTGTCACATGTCGCCAGAGGTGTCTCGATCCCTGCAGTAACCCTCTGAGTTCCTGGCACAAGTACAAGTCATTATTTCCATGGTAAAGGTCAGAAGCTCTGCCACCTGACTTTAAAGTGGAGCTGAGTGGAGTCGCCCCTAGACAATGACCAAAGGTCAGTTTTCTGTTTTGCCTCTCATACAGTAAGTATAGATTTGAGGAGGACGGGCTGCTCCTAGATCTGTCTTATGAGCCCCTTTTGGTCACAGTGGCTTCTACACATGGAGGCTCAGATAATTGGCTGCAGGGAGCTTCCTAATGAGCCTGAGGGCCTGTAATATGACACATCTTCAAGGAGAAATATTTTAATAGGGCAATTACGGCGAGGAGGAGGATGTTTTTATGTAGAGTGAGTGATTGTTGTGAAGGGGCTCTGTGCTAAGGAATTCAATGGCATTTAACTCCATTATCTATTGTGTGGCTCAGCAGTGAGGAGATTTTCAATATGATTACAGTCTTATCTTTGTCTGAATGGTCCGACCCAACAGCGTAGGTCATATTTTGCTTAAGAGTTGTATTTGCAATTATTTTCTAATATTATGCTGAAAGAAAGTAGATAACTGGATGTAGCCATAGCCCCCATACTGGGATTTGACAGTTTAAGGTTGAACCCATGAATGAGTCTGTGTGAAAATTGGTTGAATCCAACTTCATAATCTGGAGTCACTTGACACAAATTATGTTAACGAATAGTCTATTATGCCGGCTGATGCATTTAAGAGCAGTGAATAATTAAAGAGTGCGGTTAAATCCGGCACAAAAACACAGCGCTGTTTAATTCAGCACAGTTCATATGCTCAGTTTCATCTGACGATTTTGCCCCTGGCAATGCCTCCAACTCAACCAACCACCACCTCTGAACCACTCAGACTTACCAACCGCAAGACCAACCAGTCAGCTCTCTGACACTGACCTGGCTCGCCTGCCTCATTTTAACAATGCACCTCTCTCCCCTTCAATCATCCAAAGTGGTCTGACTATGGATGAGGTTAACTACAGCATGAGCCTCACTTCCAGAAGTCACCAGGGCCAATTATATCAGCCTGACTACTCTTCCCAACCTGAGCTCTATGGTGTGGAAAATGCAGTTCCACTGGCTGCATCACTGGGGACAGAACAGGCTAGTGCTGTCTGGAGCCTGAGCCAAGCGTAGGCCAATTTGGCATGCAGAGGTCTATGGAGAATAAGCCTGATGAAATATATATATGATCTTCTTCAAACATGTATTGTTCCGCGCTACTGTGTCTTATCAGGCTGGCTCCCTCCTGATGTCCTCCAGGCTTGGCAGAGCGAGACTCTACATGGCAGATTGTGTGGGACCGATGCACAGGGAATGCTAAAGGTTCTCTCAGTGCTTCTTACGGTAAACAGTGGATGAGCCATATTTAGCCTGCTTATCGATAAAGGCAAGTTCAAAGCACTGCAATCACACACAATCAGTTATTCATGTGTTCTGAGATGTTGGAAAGAAATAAATCCTACTCGTGCAGATATCAATGGAGCAGATCTTTAAGGTGCAGTGCCACTTTCATCAGCTCTTATTATAGTTCAGACCAATTACATTTTTATTGCAAAAACTCAATTTTACAAAAAAATAGCTTTGGTTTTAGCAACATAAAGAAATGTCTACAACGTAGCCGTCTTTGTAGTACAGGACCAAAAGACATCTGCAGGACACTGTTGACCTCTGCCTTTCACAGGGGGAACTGCATCCTGAAATTTAAACTGAATGACTAACCTGTATCCCACAGTCAGTGTTGCACAACCAGTCCCTCAGATTGAAGGCAAAGTGGCCCAAATGTGATATATTTATGTGACTCAGATCAGTTTTTTTTTTTTTTCTAAGGGTGACCAGCAAAAATCACATGGAATCTAATCTTTTCCATTCGGATTTGGGCAACTTTCATATGTAGGCCTAAATCAGATACAGGTCTGTTGTTGTTTTTGCTATGCGACACAGTCTGAACAGTCATATTGGAATTCATGCAACATATACGTCGCTGTAGATCAACATTCGTCACAATTCTGCGCTGGCGAGCGTCAACTCACGTTACGAATCCACACACCCCTCCGTACAGAAGTAGCAGCCAGTGACCACAAAAAGCCGTCATTAAAAATGCGGCTCCCTTTTTCCTTATCCTCATTATCACCTGCTCACCAATTCACTTTCACTGTACATCAACTTATAAATTAAACTGTAAATGATGACTTCAGTGGCCTCCATGTTTACCTCCAATAAACAGCATGCAACATCTTTGTTATTGTTCTTTTGGGCATGTAGCAGCTCACCCTGGAATCTGATATTGGCCACATTTGAGATATATATATATATATATATATATACACATATATATATATAGTGAACAGTCAAACAAAAACAACGAACCTGCGCAATAAATTCAAATTGAGCACTAAGGCTTGCAGTGTGAGCATAGCCATAGAAAAGGGGAGATGAAAACAACCCTCGAAAAAAACATTTGTATTGTGTATATACACTATGTAGTTATAAACAGATGTGTTGCAACATTGATTCAATAAGGTTTCATTAAGAAGAATACACTCTTGGACAGACAACATATAATTTATTAACCAATATGGCAATTTACACAGAGAAGCAACGGCAGAGGAAAGGTGTCAGTGATGATGCTTCTGCTTGAACTGTAATCCACAGTAGCCACATGTGCCCACCTTTGTGTCTTTATCCTGAAGAAAGAGAGATAAAGTAAAAAAAAAAAAAAAAATGAAGGTTAGTATATCTATAATTGGGGACTTTTGCAAAACGTGCTGTTAATGTATTTATAGGAATACTCAAACTATTGAAAATATCATAGAACATCATAACAGATTATCTTGTTTTCCTTAATCAGAGTACTGGCTTTTCAGGTTTTGTCAAAATGGACCACTTCAAATGATTTTTTCAGTATTTACAGTGTGTGCAGGCTCTTACCAGGTTGATGTAGACTTTGGGATGGCCCAGGGCTCCTCCACCTCCATCACAGGACACCACTCGGGCCTCGATGTCAGTCACTGCCTCCTCTGCCACCAACTTAATGGCAAAGTTGGTATTCACCTTGACACAAACAAGGTTTAACAAAACATTAGACACAGTGAGACTGCAACGGTGTGCATGATTGATGTTTTGATTATGACGGCTATCCCTCTGTGTGTACCATCTATTCATTGTGCTAGCATACATCTGGTTTTACATCCAGGGGAGCTGCTGTATACTCCTAAGCAGACGGGCACGAGAAAGAGCTATGTTCCATCCATTAACATGACATTGTTTTGTCTGGAAGGTGTGTGTCTCCCGTGGCATGATTTTGGGTGCTCAAGAATGATAAAGAGGTGGATTCTGGGTCAGAATTACAGCTGAAGCTTTGCAGGTATGTTTGTGTGCGAGAACATACCACATTTGTATACCATATTGATTACAGAAGAAAGTTGAAATCGACCAATTTTCCCGGAACACATGAATACGTAAAGCTTGTTTGTTAGTTGCTTCTTACCTCTTTCTGTCTGCCAACGAATCTGGCTCTCCTGGGATCCTTTTCATCAAACACCTGAGAGAAACACAGTGACGCTATGAATTTGAGGCAACAGACTAAACCCCAAATGTTAAAAGAAAACGTTAATGAGCCAAGTGAAGCCATATGGAGGGACGTACAGTAACCTCAGTGGTCCTACTAGTAACGTTAGCTAAGCTACACTGACGCAGGGCTAAGCTAACGTTAGGGCACCCAGTAAAAGCGATACGAGAGAGTTACTTTTAAGCTTACCTGTCCGGTGTGAGTGATGGCCTCGCCGGTGCTGGAAACCTCGAGGCTGTAGCGGCGAACAGGCACCGCAGACAACCTCAAAGGTGAAACAAGCACCTTAGCATGTTTATTGAAGGACAGAACTCTAACCACAGCGGCCGCCATGTTTACGACAGCCTGTTTTCCCAAGCTGCCTTGCAGAGGACACTTGTGAAGGAAATTTTAATTCTCCGAGTTTTGCCTCTCAGGTTTAAAGCACTACCGTGAACAAGCTTTCCAGTTGAGTCATTGCATTTAGGTACATGTTATAAAAGATAACAATTAAGACTACAGCGATTTTGGATTTAGACTGTGCTAATAGTGATTGAGGCGAAATATGACCAAAGCCACAAAGGGATAACTGCCTGAGAGGCTAAACTGAGGAAATCACAATCCATAAAGCACAAACACCGGAAGCAGTTGTATTTCCACAAGCAAGAAGAGCTTTACGGTCGCGGTGTGGTGATTAAAACGCAACATTCAGGGACATATCCCCTGTTTTAAACCTACAAGGGGTTTCTGAAAGGTTTGTTTACGTTATTTGATTTTGTGATAAGATTGTCTTATGTCGGGGACTAATATGTGGGCCGTTTTTTATGTCTGGCTTTGACGCTAGCAGGTCACTCTGCATGCTCGTCTCCATAGCATGTCTCGTAGCGATCATACAGTGGCATCGGGCTGGAGTCATTTAACGTTCGTGTTTAACAGCTTTTAGATATGTCACACAGGTCCATGGAAGGCTGCATATCCATTTGCATTGAGTTGCTCAATGTTGTAGGAATCTGGCTGCATATGTAGATTAGAGCTGGGAAACACCGTTATTTCCCATTTTTTGGGATCAATAAAAATCTATCTATCTATATGGAGAAAATCAAATATCCCGATATTTTTAACCAAATACCTCGATATCGATCTTGTGGCGATATTGTAGGGTTGACAATTGGTGCTTTCACAAAATATGCACACAATGAGATTTTTGATAATCATCAGTTATGTTGATATAATAACTATGTGGGTAAAGGCAATTAATAGAACAGCTAGAACAGTCTGGTGTGTTCGGAAAATTATATCACTCTACTCAATGCAGCCTTTAAAACCAGGAAAAGACAACACTTGTGTCATATCAGGATATTACAATATTCAAAATGTAAGGTAATATCTAGCCTCATATATTGATATTGATATAATATCGATATATTGCCCAGCCCTAATGTAGATTTTTAAGAGTCATAGAATAGTGAAGCTGTTTGTTTTGTTGTTTCAAAGTGGGTTGACTAGGCTATTTAAATATTGATAATGGAACAATATTTTGGGTATGATTCATTTTGCTTTCATGCCATGGTTCCTCTTGTTGTGAGTCATATAATAGTGTCTGAGAAAAATAAATGTACTTAAGTCAGATCACAACATGACACAAACAAACCCCAGACTAAATATATAGTTTTATGTCACAAGATTATTATTTGCAACTGTAATTGCATATGAATTGTGTCTCATGTGTCCCTATGCAGCCTTTGACACCATGGCCTCTCTCCTCTTGAAGCACGTGGCTACCTCTCTGACTCGCCAAATGGCCCAGATGAGCCGGTTAAATGGGGCCGCCTCCTTCTCTCCAGCAGCTAGTGCCTACAGATGTCTCTGCACCCTCACCACAGTTCCCCGCACACTACTCCGCTCATTAGCCAGAATCAGCTCCATCCAGCCCCCCTTGTCTGGCTCCTCTGCTCAGTGTGGACCATCTCTGTTGGGACAGTGTCAGCATCTTCCATGCATCCAGCCCTCTGCAGGGATGAAAACCAAGTCTGCCCTGAAGAGGCGCTGCAAAGACTGTTTCATTGTTCGACGGAGGGGCCGATTGTTTGTGTTCTGCAAGACCAATCCGAGACACAAGCAGAGGCAGGGCTAAAATGTTGAAGGAGTGATGAGAAGTTTGCTTTGAGATTTAGAATTTAGGAATTTAGAAGAACTGTGAAGCAAAAATAAATTGTTTGGATGAAGAATGTGCATAGCACTTTTCACTACTCTTCTATTTCCCTCTTAACAGCAAATGCCCAAAACACACCATTTTTTCACAGTGAAGAAACTGAATTGTAGATTTCTGTTAACCATCATACTCTTAACACAACATTTGAACATGGCTAATATACAATTAGTTTAATTAAGTTAAGCTTCCAAAATTATCGTATTGCCCTTCTCCTAGTTAATAAATAAAGGCCTAGTCAGGTAAGGCTTTGGAACTACAGGGGTATGCACAAATATGCATTTATTAGTTTCTCTTTGAACCATTGCAAACACAATCTTACTTTTCATACACAGCACCATGTTACACAGCAGTCATCTGATTATAGCCAAAAACATTCAGCAAATTTGATGACTAATCATGGGAGTAATTGTTTTTTTTCCTGTTCGTGGGATGAAGATGCCTAACTTGGATCTAATATTTTATCACAAAAACATTAGCCTGTTTTGTCAAAGTCCTTTCCATTGTTTTTCCACATGAGGGAGCCAAAGTCTACGCTACATGAACACAATCCAAATTTGCCATGAAGCGGTCAAACCTGACTGGGTTGAAAGGTGTTTGGCAACAAACACTGAGCCTACGACTGCCACCCCACTTGAATAGTTGTCCTAAAGGTTAATATTTACTGATGGAGGAACAAGGAACACGGAACACTGGCTTGTGTGCACTAATACTATACTTTTGCATTTGAATTTTTGTATACTCAATTCATAGAGAGCATATCAGGATGGCATTGAGCCAGTATTTGTCAACTATTCAGTGGCATTTCACTGAAATACATGGTCATGGACAAGCATATGCTTTCTGTGTGGCTCCAAACGTGTTACCTTACAGCCTACAGGCAGCAGAGATAGTGAAGTACTGTAATCAAGTGTGTGTAGGTAGGATTATTCCTTTGAAAGAAATGGGCAAGATATAGCTCACCTATGACTAATCTCGACTCTGGGTCAGTGAGCAACTATATATGCAGCTGTCAGAGCAGTGTTTCCTTTAGGATTTTTTTTAGCAGTGGGGGCAGGTCTGTCCGAACAGAAAATTTGCCATGGTGGGCTGCCGCTACAAAATCAACACAGAAGAAACACTGGTCAGAGGGTTACAATGCCGAAATGAGCACATAGACTTGGTAAAAAATAAATAAAAAATCATTCAGCACCACAGTATGATCGGCCATCTGCAGCTTTGAGAAACAACACAGTCTGTTTAAATGGGCAGTTGCTGTTATCTAAAAATAAAAGACAGAAATTGATGGGTGGATCAAATGCAGCAGGAAACTTGACGTCAAGTGCATACTGAATCTCACTAAAGGCAAATCACCCCAAACATCTCAAACACACATTCCACAGAAAGCCACATAGTTTTTACCTTCATCATCTTTTCGAGTGTGTTTCTGTGTGTCAGTAATTGTCACTTACATGAGTGACTTGAATATTTCAAATGTCCACCCCTCTTCAAATGGTTTACGTTGTTATAAAAAAGAGGAGCTAATATTTTTTATTTTGTCGTACAAATTATGCACACGTATAATAAATCGCATTGCACCATTTCTAAATTCTAAGGCTCTCAAATGTCTGTGGTACACTATTTATTGAGTTTAGTGACATCTTCAGTGCATATAACGTCTTAAAGATGTACAGTACAGTTGTATTTGTAAGGAGTTAAAGTGGTTGATTTTTATTCTAAGATTGGATTGGGCCCTTACTATTATGAGGGAACATCATGTGACACGGGCGTGAGCGTGAGTGGGTGCAGAGCATAGACAGTGGTGCAGAGCCATAGCTCTGGGTGCGTGCATGTGCCACCAGGTTTCCAGATTTGGTCGTTGCTTTCAAAATAAAAGCTTGAACACGACGCTGCTTACAGTATTTGCCAATGTAAGCTTAATGTATATTTTGAAAATCTAAATCCAATTCCAAATTTTGGAGAATTGTTATTACAAATGTTATTTTTTGTTTTAAAGATGAAGAAAATTCTGGATTTGTAAACATGCTCAACTACAATATTTTGGAACATTATAGAGGTACTCTCTCAAACTTGCATCCACCTTTTTAAATAATTGCTTTTGCCTGTTATCCCATCGTTTTGACGTGCTACGACAGAGCAGTTTTTCTGTCATTGTAATATTAAAAATATGCTTTAAAATACACTGCATTGTCTCAATGCCTGCACAGCCTGGCACCATGGATGTATTAAGACAGTGTTTCTCAAATGGGGGTACGTGTACCATAGGGGTACTTTGGAGGACTGCAGCATGGATGTATTCAGATAAAAAATGTTTGCAAAATGTTTTTCAGTTACAAGGCTGTAGTTATTTTTTTTCTCCAAGTTTGTCGCTGTTTTTGAAGTTTGTCACCGTTTTTTTGAAGGTTTTGTCGTTTGTTTTGACCTATTCTTGCCTTTCCTTTCCTGCTTTTTTTTTCTTCGAAGTTTTTGTCTCATTTTTCAAAGTTGTTTTTTCAAAGTTTGTCGCTTATTTGATTTTTTTGTCACTTTTGTCGCCCTAGTGTTGCCTTCCTTCATTCTACTGTTTTTTGTTTTTTTTATTACTATTTTCGACCTATTCTTCTTGCCTTACTTCCTTCTTTCTACCGTCTTTTTCCAAGGTTTTGTCGGGTTTTAAAAAAGTTTTTGTCGCCTTTATTCATTAGCATCCAAATGTTTTCCAGGTACAAGGCTGTTGTTTAGTAAATCTATCGCTGACATCGCTGTATTGTTCCTCTTTATATATACTTTTTTTCCCTCGCTGGTTAGGGGGTACATGGCTTAAACAAACTGTTCAAAGGGGGAACATTATGGAAAAGAGCCTGAGAACCGGCACAGCCACTTTATTTTGAATCTTACAACCGGAAGTCACGCCTTATAACCGGAAGTCACGTCGTTTCATCTGACTACAAGCGCTTCATCCCTCCCTCCCCGCCTAGCATCAGTCTCTCCTCTAGTCAGAGGAGGGAAGGCTGAAAGCAGAAGAAGATACTCGCCTACATCATAAAAACGAAGAAGTCAGCTAACGTTACGGGACATTTTGGACTCGACTTTTATTTTTTATTTTGGTGTGTAAGTTCCTGTCCTCAGCAATGAAGTCATCAAACAGTCGCCCCTCCAGACTGGGTAGAAACCCCTTCGTCCACAAGCTGAAATTCACCATGACAGAGAAAATAAAGGTAAGACAATTTAGCTGACGAATGATTAATTAATTATTCTAATATATCATATCATTCCTTCATCTGAAGCTACTGTCAAGTGCCTTGTTTAGGCTATGCTGTGGACAGTATTGAGTGTATTTACTATACCAAAACTCTACCCACCTGGTTAGGGCTGACAAACACTTTTATCATGTCGTGTTTTGTGGGCCAGTTTAAAGTTGGTGATATCATATAACGTGTAAACTTTGTATTACAAAAAACAAATATTGGAAAGAAGAAGTTCATCAAACTCAGGAGCAGTGAAACAATCTTGTGACTATCTTGGAAATGCAGTTCCACAATGTTTTCCTGGTTGTAGTCATAGTGGAGAGCAATGCTCATATTTAAGTGGTCCTTGAAGGATGTCAACAAACACTTCTGAAATAATCGTTGCATTTTTCTTAGCTACATCATGTCATAGCTCAATATAATGCATGCCATCTGTTAATTTAGGATTTAACTTAGTATTCTTGGCTTAGTATGCATTTGTATTGTCCTGAAAACAACCATATGGGTCCATGGTAAATCTTGCCCGTGTGCCCTTAGTACGGTTGGTAATATCCACAGAGATAAGAGCACCACCTGTGCAGCCTTACATGTATATCAGATTTAGGAAGGACACGAATAGTTATGTTTTTTACACATACATTTTTGGTCATCAATCACGTAACTGTTATGCTGCCTCATGTGCTCGGTTTTTATAGTATATATGTATACATATATACTCAAACTTTTGGTGTCATTATGGTGCCAGCCACTACACCACATTTTCCTGGATGTATCAGCCAAGCCAGAGTTGAATATTGATTGACCACATTTGCATGAGAGATTTGCATTAGATTTTTAACCACACACTTTTCGAATGGGAAGCACACACACACACACACACACACACACACACACACACACACACACACACACACACACACAGCGTTTACAATGGGGTTTTAGCACAGGGTTAAACAAGCTGACAGCTAAGTTTCACGTGTACTCAGATAGTCCTCGTTACAGTGGATCATTTTCCAGGATAGCATAGCAAGAGTGACTAATGGTTTGGGTTAGGATCTGTCAAGGTAGGGCTGGTTCATCCTAAGACTGGTAATTAAATACAGTGGTAGCACATTCAGAAGAATGCTCCATGAATGTGGAAGTGGAATGTGAGTTACTGGATGTTTTGCTACAGATGGACAGCTGTGCCTACATCGTAAATCAGCCATTGAAATTGATGGTTTCTCACTGCTGGAAGTGGGCAGACTGGCTGACATGCATCCTTATTAACCAACCAATGGATCAATAGGGTTCTTATTCTTAGTAATTGGTAGGATCGTCTGACGGAATGTAGTCTAACTAAACTAATTTCATCTAGTTTATGAAAATATAAAATTAATAAATGTTAGTGAGGGTTTGTTATGAAGGTGCGATTACCGCTAAAGCATTTCAAATGGCCCTCTTGTCATTCTTCCCAAAGAAATTCCCTGAAACAAGTTGCTGTGAAAAAAAGTGTCAAAAATGTTGTTTTGTGTATTGTTTTGCAGTCACAAAAGCTGACAAGAGGAGGAAGTACACTCCCTCTGCTCTGCCCCATCAGGTTTATCTGCTTCCCCATAGCTCCGGGGGCCCAGATTTGCCTGCTTTCATGCAGAGCAAAACACACAAGGCAAAAGGCTCAGGAAATAGGCCTTTATGTGGGCACTGCCAGTTCCCAACAATTACATTCTGAGAAAAGTGGTAAACCCCTATTGGTTGGTTGCCTATTTGGTTTTGGATGCTTTACCGCAGTAAACCATGCTTTTAAGCTTGACTTTGTGAAGACCTTCTATCCACATCAGTTTAGCTTGCTGTATGAATGCTCTATAGCTACACTTTTTTTCCAGTGTTTTTCTTGCTGGAAGAAAGCCTTAATTAGCACATGTCAGTTTTTCTATTGGAGCTTGCTGTAGACTGTAAACAGTTGTTTGTCTGTGCCAGATGACAGCAGCAGTCCAGTGAATGTAAGCTGGACCATGTGTGTCTCTGTGCCTGGTTCACACCTCCCACTGCCTGCTTTTAATGTGGCAGTGAGGTGTGGACTTAGTCATGTGCAAGCACACACACAGTAAACAAACACAAGCTCTGCTTGAACAAAAACTTGACTTCCTACGTCAACGCCATAGGCTTTAGATCTACGTAACGTGTGTATTTCTAAGTAAGTGGCTCCTTTTTAATCTGTGGGTCTGTCATTTTGAGACAACACATGCTTCTTGATGCATGAGCACATACTCCCCTCTGGCACTTGGTCTTCCTGAATATGTTTTTTCTACCTTCCAGCAAACACGATCAGCAGTACTGTAGACCAACCATGTCAGCAAGTGACATTTTAGCTGAGGCACACACATTGCCGAACAGTGAACATCATACCGACACGGCTGCCAACTCTGCCTGCTTGCAGACAAAATACCTGTGACTTTTGATAGAGCTGCGAAGTTCAGAGACTGAATTGGGACCCTTCTCAAATCTCAGTAAATATCTCAAAAAATTCTAGAGAAATGGCAAATATTTGTTCGGCTATTTTAGTATTAAAACTGAATCTACTGGTGCACCTACTGGGAGGGGGGAGAGAGAGAGAGAGAGAGAGAGAGAGAGAGAGAGAGAGAGAGAGAGAGAGAGAGAGAGAGAGAGAGAGACCTACTCAAACTTGAAGAACAATGTACAACATATACAAGTAGACTGTATTCATAGTATTCATTGCAATACCTTTTTTATTAGTGAGCCATAGGCTCAATCACCATTGTGTGTTTCTTACCTCCTTTAGTGATAGTGTTTTATAATACATCTATTTAAATGTACATCTTCAAGATTACTGCTTCAAAGCTTCAATAAAACATGTCATTTTTTGCTAGATTGCTAAAAAGTCAGTTAGTTAGCCTGTAGCTATTCCTTAATAAAACAAAACATTAGATACATTGTTTGCTAGCTAGCTAAAAAGTCAGTTAGCCTGTAGCTCTTACTTAACAAAATATGACATTGTTTGCTAGCTAGCTATAGCGTCAGTTTTATTTATTAACATCTCTATCTGTACACCAACAACATGACAAACAGTAGAGTGAGTGCTTTCTGGGTGCCCAGGTGGAAATCAGAGCACACTTTCCTTGGCTCATTAAACAATCAACCCAGGGCAATTCGCCTTCACTGCAGGGTACAGAGCACTTAAAAAGTGTGCTGGGCCACATTGCACAGGGGAGTTGGGTGTTATGTGGCGTGGCTATGGAAAAGTATGCAAGAGTGCAGTCAGTCAGTGGCAGTCCAGATCTGAAAGTAATGATACTAATCAGAATTGTTGATTTGTAACAATACATAGAAAAGCACTGCAACATACTGTTTTTAAATTTGGCATATGAACTATAAAAAATGGATACAATGTAAAATGGAAAACCCTAAATGGGCATTGTATCTTGGGAGATACCGAGTGCAAGTTAGAAAATAAAGGTCATATTTAGAAAAAAACCCACAACCAGCAATGAATACATTTTCCATCATATTTATATATGCTTGCCTCTTTGTACAAAGATACAATTTGTTGCCTTTGCGGTTAAGAGATTATTATTGTAGTGTATTCTAATCGGCACTTCCCGGAAATCACAGTACGTCAGTGTGTTCTGTACTATACCTTTTCCTTAGATATTTCTGTTGTTGTGTTTTTAGGTGTGTTTTTGTCTGTTCAGTCTCAGTAGCTATTACTGCTCATGCCAAACTATGAGCTTTAGCTTCTCTTTATTCCAAACAAAGACTTTCTGTATAGCAGGTGGGCAGAAGAACAACACAGGAAAGCTTTAGTTAATTGGTTTCATTTTATATCTCTGTTTTGTTGGTCAACAGCTGCTTTATTTAAAATATAAATTAAAACTCAGTCAGTTATGGCAAAAGTAGAAATAAAAACAGACCTTGGAAGATGGACATTTTGAAATAAAAACTGCTGGAAATAAAAACTAAGAAGAGGTAGGATGAAATAATGGTTATTTATAATAATAAGTCTGTCTTCAAAATGAATCAATTCCTTTAAAAATGTCAGTTTAATTGTGGTTTGTCTGTATTCATTCACACAGTTGTATTTTATAATGTCTTACTGACTGAAGACCTTTGGTCTTAATATTCAAATACTTTACAAAAATTCTGCAGACATGTTTATTGACTGGGTAGAAGTATTCTTGCTTATTTGACGCATCTTTTCTAACTATATTCATAGTATTCTCATTTCCTAAAAATTGGATCCTACAATTCCCACAGTGCAACTCAATATCGCCTTATGTTAGAACCTCCATACCTTGTAAATACCCATCTTTGAAATTCCACACCCAAGGTTTGTAACACAGCCTTTTTGTTCAAAATTCTAAAAAGTCAGCCAACCAATTTGAGATAACCGTGATGACATCATCTCCATTTTCATATAGAGACCACAGAAGACAATATAAATCTGTTTTCACAGACTGAGTAGTGCTCGCACACTCTGTTACTATGTTGAAACTTGCACATAAGATGAGGCTTTTAACATAAGTACAGTAACAAACGATCGCACTCCGACAATAAAACTTTAACGATGCCTTCATATTAGAGTCAGGATGTGTGGTACGGGAGCCCAGCACTGCAGAAGCAAATTTTTACAGACGATTTAAAATCATCAGCCGAGGATGGGCTGGTTCTCTCATAAAACGCTAGCATTTGCTCCCCTCTACCCCGCCCCAGCTCATTTTCATGCCACCTCCTGAGAAAATGTCAGCGGATCCTCCCAGATGGATTCATTAAGCTCTGATGATGAGCGCACTGTGCGTCAGGCATGGGGATGGGAACGCAACGAGAGGCGTTAAAGCATCGTAAATCTCCCCCATACACTTTATTTATTAATACAGCCCTGCAGTGTGCACCTGGTCTCCTCCGCAGAGAGAAACTCATAGGAAAGACGGGGCAGGTTGGGAGGGGAGTTAGATATGATTCCCCAGAGTGGTCCCAAAAAGCACATCAATGCAAAGTAGGAGAGAAACTGTTACAGGGAGAAGAGCATGATAAGTGAAGGTGCAGCTGAGCAAATAGACATTGGGAGTGGAAGATTGATGGATGGAATGCTTGCTGGATGGATGGATGGATAGTTGAGGAGAGGAATTCCCCTGCGATTGGTGATTACCGTAAGGCAGGCCAGGAGATTGAGGAGAGGGGAATAATAAAGCGGGATGAGATCAAACAGAGGTCAGACAAGGGGGAGGAAGAGGCTTAAAATGTCACACAGTCTGAATTAACACTGTAGGCCGTGACTTTGTGACCCTGTGAACACACACACACACACACACACACACACACACACACATCTCATTATACAGTCAGAGAAAAGGCATGACGTCATCTGTACTGTGAAGCTCTGGCTTCAATGAACTGTATTTCCGTGACTTTACGGGATAGTTCGGATTTTGTGAAATGGGGTTGTATGAGGTACTTTTCCATAGTCAGTGTATTAGCTAGCTATTAGTAGATGGTCAGCACGCCCCCAGTTTGGAGAAGCAGACAGAAGTACCGACATATAACACAATAATACCTAACCTATCGTGGCAGCGGTAGACCAGCAATCCTCGTGTTCTGCGAGGTAAAATGACTTTTGTCAAGAGAGTCTGGTGGCTTTGAAGAGATCATCGATAACAGATTCAGTTCCCCGTCAGAAAGGGCTGACAGCAAGGTAAAGCGGTGAAAATATTCTGAATATAGAGTAAACTAATATAGATTATATATTTTTTGTAATGGTAGCTGAAATATTTTTAGCTTCTTCCCCCGTCCACAGGAGTACATTGCTTAGCTTCTGTGTCGGTACTCTTGCCTGCTTCTCCAAACTGGGGGCGTGCTGACCGCCATTTACTGTAGGTAATGCACCGACTATGGAGAAGTAGCTCACACAACCCCACTTCAAAAAATCCAAACTATCCCTTTTTAAACTGTATGACCTTACATTGAACGTAGCCTCATGCACTGTTTGCAAAGTTGGGTTATCTTTTTTCCTACCTTACTATTTGTACAGTAAAATGTCACTGGTGTTATGCAAAACCCCTTGTCTGATAATACCAAACGGTCAGCAAACCCCTACATTTCTGAACAATTGTTTTGTTTACAGGATAACGTCTTGAGAGGCATCGTCCTTATCAAGAGGGACCTGACAAATGGCAAACAAAAACCGTAATAAAATCATTGTCGTCACATTGATTTATAATTATTAAAGGGGACATAACAAGCAAGATTTCAAAAATAAACTAAAATATGTTATGGATTTTGTGTGTAATGGTAAATTATTCCAAGTAAAAATCCCACCTTAAAATGGAAAGATGTTTCGCTATTCAGTCAACATTGGTCTAGGGACAGCAACATCCATCTGTCTCTTAGTCAGTCAGTCCCAGCAGTGGTGCAACATTTAGCACAGACGTTCATGGTTCCCAGATAAATTGTGGGCGTGTTAGCATGCTGATAGCATTTAGCTGTAGCCTGGCTCAGCCCTCCTACGTACTTCCGCTCAATTTTCATTTTCCTTCAGTACTCCGTCTGGGTTTGCGGTATATTCGCGGGTTTTCTCCGGCCAAATCTTTACCGGTCCAATCAGTTAACAGAGGGAGTGGCTGAGAACGATGACATTGAGGTCGTGCGCTAGTTTGAGTTGTAGTTGTAGTTAAAGCCCGAGCAAGAACAGATCTTTGCTGAGTTTTGTTGGTGGCCATGATGTTGTGGCCCTCCTCCCCACGGGGTTCGGGAAAAGTTAGATTTTCCAGCTTGCTCCGTTAGTGGTGAAGGAGTTGGCTAAGGCTAATGCTAGCGCTGCCAAGCCGACGTCACGACCTAACGTTAGCGATTGGTTATGGCAGCTCTAGAGTGGCTCTGGGCAGATCCAATAGTTTTAAAGGAAGTTAACACTTGAGTGAGAGTGGCCAGACTCTCTGCACAAATGAAATGTACGAGAGTCTGGTAGGACCAGGCTAATTTAGCTGTGCCTAAGCTGCAGACACGCTAACCAGATGGCCGACCCTTAGCAGAAAAGGCAGCTGGACTGATCAGTCTCCCCGAGTTGGTCAAAAAAGTGCCTCGGAACACACCAAAGCGACGAGACGTAATACGTCTCCATAACAGCAGGCGGCGCTAATCTGTATTGTCGCCCAAAAATGAAAACCGGTTGCTGATTGGACAAACGCGTCACGTGGGTCTGGTTTCAAATTTCAAATTCAAAGACAGACTGTCATGGCGGCTTGTTCAGAATACGATCTCATATTGTACTATACATTTTATACCATACATTTACATTTTAAGCGAGAAATAGGCCATGCAGTTGCTGAATCTGTCTTCATTTCAGATCGACAAAGGTCAGTTTAAAAGATTTTCGTCAGATTTTGAGAGACTCTAGTCACGCTCATTCCGCTCCCCGTTTCCGGGTTAGCACTCTACCAATCAGATGGGTCATTTGAGTCCGACTGCCGGCAGTGCCCGCCCCACCGATTATACATGTCAAATCGGCCAAAATGAAGGATGACGGCCCCTCAGACGGACGACGGCACGGAACACACCGAACAGACTCGAGTCACTGACCTCGCCAGACTGTCCAACGAACAGTCAGACTGTTTCACACAGAACTGAAATGCAATCCTGCACCTTTTTTTATGCTGCTAAAACTCTATATATCCTACCTCAATCAGTGCTCTGTTACAAGTCTACTTATGCATGTCTTTTTGTTGTCTGTTGTCCTGTCCCTTGTCTCTTAAATGCTCTACTTTAAGTAGTAATTGCACTTTATGTAAAGTCTATAATGTGTGTGCACTAAATGTAGCCTTTCTTGAATGTCATTTGTATATAATGTCGTTTGTATATAATGTCGTTTTCATATATTTTAAATGTGTGACACCACTTGATCCATGGTGAAACGTTGTTTCGTCTCACTATATACAAAGGAAATTTGTTGAAATGACAATAAAACCCACTTGACTTGACTAAGGGAACAGAGAATTCATGGGATCATGTAAAAGTAACTACGAACCAGATAAACTTCCTTGTGATATTTAAAGACAGCAAATTAAAAGCCTCATAAATCAACATAAACTATTGTACATTGGCAGTTATTCACATGGGTTGGGACTGCCTGGAGGTTAAATATTTCTGGGAAAGTGTTTCTGCTGTTCTCTCCACCCTATTGAGGAGACTGATCTAGGCCTGTCACGATAACAACTTTTGCTGGACGATAAATTGTCCCAGAAATTATCGCGATAAACGATAATATTGTCGTTCTGAGACCATTTTCATCTAATATAATGATAATGGCATAATAATGCAGGTACACCTTTTCAAAGATCAATAAACTTTTATTTCTAAAGAATATTTAACACTGGAACTGGAAGACATTTTAAATATCCACAATATGTCTTTGACCTCCTTTAGTATGTCGTCTTTCACCCATGTTCTCCCAGGAAATTTGTACTGGCTGTCAAATGTTTGCAGCATTTGTCGAGTATTTGTGCGATAGACTACAGACTCTGTACTACATTTAACAATTATTTATTAAACACTAAATATTACATTTAAATAATATATAATTAAAAAAGTATATCTATGTGGCTATCTGCCACATGGAGACTAAATGTTTGTATCAAAATAGTTCTGTTTTTCAGTCTTCATTTTGGCAATATTTAAACATTTACATACTGGACATGTACAGTGTGAGCTCCAGGGGTTTGTGTTTAGAGCGTGATTGTTGGAATATGCTTCTCCTTGTCTTGATGCAGTAGGACGTGCTGCAGGCATTTTCTTATGCTGAATAGGAGAACACTGTCAAATGACAGTGTTGTGGAAGTGCAGTGGAATGATACCAATGTGACGGCTCATATCTCTCTCTATTTTCTCTCTCTCTCTCTCTCTCTCTCTCTCTCTCTCTCTCTCTCTCTCTCTCTCTGTCTTCAGATAGGACTGATGTCAGTTACAGTGTTTCCCGTTCGGCTGCTGCTGGTGTCCTCCCTCATGCTGCTGGCGTGGCCCTTCGCCTTCACAGCCGCCCTGGGACGTTCTGATTTTGTCATTGAGCCACAGCCGTGGTGGAGGAGGTGTGTGTGTGTGTGTGTGTGTGTGTGTGTGTGTGTGTGTGTGTGTGTGTGTGTGTGTGTGTGTGTGTGTGTGTGTGTGTGTGTGTGTGTGTGTGTGTGTGTGTGTGTGTGTGTGTGTGTGTGTGTGTGTGTGTGTGATGGGGATTATACAGGAATGTGTGAAAATTACAGCATCCTGTAAATAGCCTTATGATAAACCCATTGAAACAAACAAGCCCTTTTGATAACCACTCTTGTAAAACAGGAATTTGCCCATGGTGGGATTAATAAAGTCTATCTTATCTGCTGATTTTTTTTTTATTGGTGTGTACTGAAAAGGATTTATGTCTGCTAATTTAATTTCATTAATCTACTAGGGCTGCTCAATTCATAATCACAATTAGTTTGGCCAATATTAAAATCAAGATTATTTAACTTGATTACTCATTGACTTTTGTAAAGATGTTGCATTTATTAAATTTTAAAAAGCAGTTAAACAAATCAACAGTGAAAACAACATAAACTGTGAAATTTCCCTTAATTCTTTTCCCGGTAAACTTTTTGATTTCATCTTCAGAACACGAGACAAATTAAGAGTTAACTTGCAGAATGCAAAATAATATTAGCTTGGTTTTGTGATCGTTAGGAAACCAAATGGCCATCAAAATTTGATTCATTGCACAGCCTTAGATTATACTGTATCCATAGGAGCTATATGAACCTATTTGAAGTGAGTGATCAGATTAGAGCAACTGGATTAATATGAGGCCATTAATGGAGCAAAACTATTTGTAAATGTGTGTATAGAGTTGTGCTGTCAGCACAATTGTGTAAAATAATCTCTAAATGCGTACTCAGATTTGATAATGTGTACAGGAATCTGCAAATGTGTTAAATAAACTGTGTGCGTAATCAGATTTTTAAATGTGTAAAAAAACCATATGGAACCAAAACCGAATCCATATTGAGATTTGCGAGTGTGTAGGCAAATTTGCAAATGCATACAGTGCATAGATCTGTGAATTGACACTTTAAATTTTTTATTATCAGGTTTATTGACCTGTGTCTACGGGTGATCATGCGAGCCATGTGGTTTTGCGGAGGTTTCCATTGGATCAAGGTGAAAGGGGAACGGGCAGCAGCCTCTGAAGTTCCCATCCTCACTGTGGCACCACACTCCTCCTACTTTGATGCCATCCCAGTCACCATGACCATGTGCTCCATAGTCACCAAACTGGAGAGCAAGAGCATTCCCGTCTGGGGCAGTGAGTAATTACACTTTTTCCATCACCTCTTTGACCCATTGATCCACCGAAAGAAACAACATTTATGTGCCATAATAACCTAAAACACATCTTCCATTTCATGCAAACTGCTGGCACATGATTTCAAATGTTGTGTAGACGTTACCAGACTGTAATATTAAAAGAGTTGAAAGCTGCACTATGAGTTCCTGCATGGTTTCAGTGCTATTTCATTTTTGTCTCAAAGTAGGCATCTCTCCTTGATCCGCTAGCTGCCTGCCCCCTGAACACACTGTGAAAAAGCCCGGTCTCGGGAGAACACACAGGGGTCGTAAACGTCAAACAAACACTAGAGGCACAAGATAGGCACCAAAATACAACAAACCACTCCAGCCAATCACCGACAAGATGGTTGGGGGAGGGGGTGGGGATTAGTGACAGTCAGTTAGTCATGACAGTTACGAAAACATTGGGGGAGGGGGGAGCTTGCTCTGTTTTGTTTGAAATTGACTTGGAACGTCAACAGAAGTGACCATGCAGGAACTCCTAGTGCCCCTTTTTAAAGCCAGATACACTTTGAACTACACAATGTTTTTTTTATACTCATGTTGAACTGCTACAGAGACCCTAACGGGACATGGGGGAGAAAAGAAAAAGATAAATACTTTTGTGTTCTCCAGAGAAACTTTCAGGTTGGGGAAGAAAAAGAAAAAAAAGTCAGGTTCGGCATAGTATGACAGCTACAGTAGGTTGGAAATTAGCGATATGGCACACTGAATTTGATGAATTTACTGTTTATCAGACCACAAATTAGACACAAATTAGCTAGCTAGCGCAGCCTGTGGTTCCTCTGCCTCACTCACCGCCGCTAAGACACTACTTCGCCGGGAGGAGAGCAGACGGCAGCTCCGGAGACAGGGAGTAAGGTTTGTCCAGGACTGCTGTCGCTGGCCACCAGCCCGCAGTGCTGGTGTTTCTATTCTATGAAGCTCTCCCACAGGTGTGTGCGCTCTAGGGCTGGGCGATATGGAGAAAATCAAATATTACGATATTTTTGACCAAATACCTCGATATCGATACCGCAACAATATTGTAGTGTTGACTATTGGTGCTTTCACCAAATATTTACACAATGAGATGTTAGATAGATAATCATCAGTAATGTTCATATAATGACTAAGTGTGTAAAGGAAAATAATAGAACAGTTACAACAGTCTGGTAAGTTTAGAAAATGACATCACTTTACTGTAATGCAGCCTTTAAAACCTGGAAAATACAATACTTATGTCATATCAAAATAACCAAAATCTAAGACGATATCTAGTCTCATACCATATACATATATACAGCTAAAGCTAATTTCCAACACCAGTCCCTTGACTGGCATTAATAGCTTGAATAAATATAAAATAAATATTCTAGTTTCTTCTAGTTGAAAAGTGCTGAAGATGAACTTACTCACACATTTGTGTTTTCTCTCTTGTGCTGGCATACATTTAAAATCTCTCTCTCTTCACCATCATACTGCCAGCTCTGATCAGCTACATCAGGCCGGTGTTTGTGTTTCGGTCGGATCAGGATTCCAGAAGAAAAACTGTCGAGGAGATCAACCGGAGAGCCCAGTCTGGAGGGGAGTGGCCTCAGGTAACGTGCATGATGGTGCACACAGAGAAACACGCATCTGACTTCAGCTCACAAAGATCAAGGGCAATTTATAAACAATGAACAAGTGTGTGTGTGTGTGTGTGTGTGTGTGTGTGTGTGTGTGTGTGTGTGTTCCAGATCATGATATTCCCAGAAGGGACGTGCACCAACCGGTCGGGGCTCATCTTGTTCAAGGCTGGTATGTGTTCAATCCCCTTCCTGCTTTAGGCATCGTGTGTGTGTCCGTCCCTACCAATTTGGAACAACCTTTTTGTGGTGACATTTTATTGTAAACATGGTTGTTTCTTATTCCTCACATTACAGCAAATAGCATTAACGTGTGATAATAACTTATCATTTCATAAGTGGTTTTGAGCATTTCAGTGCATGTTCATGCAAGGGCAGATTACCAATTGCCAACACAGAGCACACTTAATCCACACCTTTCCTAACACCGCTTCAGAGCAGTATTCAGAGATACGTGTATCCCTCATTTCACCGCGGTCTGCTGAACCACAACAGTCCAGTTGGCGCCATCAGTTAGCGCTGATGCACCTATAGGCTGGTTTTATGACTGACATTAATCAGCAGACATGAAGAAATCATAGTTTATGACATGATGAATTCACCTCGATGGGACTGATAAGAATAATATCCGACACGGTCGACATAAATAATAAATATCCTTTTTTTTATTAAAGATTTGACTGAATGAGAAACATGTTCATCAGACAAAGTATTCAACATATCATGCTATGGTGCTTTTAAGTACAGTATACCCTAGATTATGCAAATCAATTGCTTTTTTTTTATATTACTCCTCTCAGCTCCTGAATGTGCGTTTTACTGTCATCTGATTGTATCTGTAAAACTGTTGTCTTCATTGATATGTTCCAACAAAAACACCTGAGCTCAATTGAGCCATGACCAGTATTTGTATTTGCATGAGATACGAGATGTCCTTATTAATGAAGCAACATCACACAAGTAGGCACTTGAATACTCGCAAATACTGCAAGTGTAGGCATTGGCATTAGTCTTGTTCAACCAACACACATGTAAGTCCAAAGGTGTTGTTTCTTACTGTATGTATTTACAGGTGGTGAGCAGAATAATATTAATACATATACAATATAATGCAGAGTAGCTGACAGAAACATTGTCCAAACCACAGCTAGGAACAGTATTTGGTTGTGGTTTTTGGTAATTTCCAAACAAGGGTGTGTCTGTGTGTTATTGGAGAGGCTGTGTGTGATCACTTCAGTCTTAATTTAATTTGCAAGGAGTTGAGCGCATAGCTGTCAACTCCAGGTTTAGCTGTCAGGGCGTATTCATTTAATGTTGGCCCAGCAGGTTTGAGTTCAGTGTCTCTTGCTTAGGGACACTTCAACAGGACACGTAACTGTTGCATCCATCTCTTTCGGGGGCTTGTTTTTCTGCTCGCATCCCGTGTGTGTTATGCTGTCAGCCATTGTTCCCCGCCTGCTCTGTCTAATCCCCTTTCTTCCAGTCTGTAATTCTGTCATTCCCAGTAAGCCTTGTTGGTCACACTCTGTCCTGCATTGGTTGTGTATGCGTGTGTCTGTGTGTTTGTCCAGCTTGATCTGTCTGTTGTGCGTTTCCAGTCCTATCTGGCTGTGTCTACTCTAGTTATGTCTCTTCACTGGCTCCCAGCACAACAGGGCAGTATGTATGTATACGTGTGTCTGTGTTTTAATGTGCATGGTGCCACCTGTGCATGACGTGATCTGCAGATACCTCCAGTCCTTTGTCGTTTTCAAAAGTCCTTTTCATTAAATCGTCACTTGCCTGTCTGTCCCCTTACTGTAGTCACATTATTATTCAGAGGGTGTAGACCGTGATCAATCTCATGTTCTTTCACAGTCTCGTGTGCAGCTAGACCAATATTTGGGGCCAATATTGTTCTTTTCAGAAGTCTTCCATGTTTAATTTTCCACCTTTTTACTCCACCAGCTCCAGAGGTTGTGTTAAACTGGTAGAACCTCACCCATTACTAACAAACATGTTTACACATCTTGAGGCCAGGTGGTTAAATATATTTTAACCTCATTTCTTTAAGTTTTACTTTTCCTTGTAATTTTACTTTTTAATTAAACTTTTACAAAATGGGTTGTGTAGTTGCACAACTGTATATTTCCTTTCTAGATAATGCTAAACAGATTATGTCTTTTTATTTAGTTTTATCCCTAAATAATATATTCACAATAATAAGATATTTATATCATCTGAAAGAATAGTTATCTTTTTAAAAAACTATGTCAGTTAAAGTTGCACAAATCAATAATTCTATTAAGTCTGCTCCCTCTCAGTTTATTAGTCGAATAATCTGTCGTTTTGATCTTAAGGCTCTGACACACCAATCCGATAATCGGCCGTCAGACAGTCTGGCGAGGTCGGTGACTCGAGTCAGTTCGGTGTATTCCGTGCCTTCGTCAGTCGGAGGAGCTGTCGGCCTTCATTTGGGCCGATTTGACTTGTTGAATTTGAAGGCGGGCAGTCCGACTCAATGGCCAATCTGATTGGATGGTGCGCTGACACGGAAATGACGAGCGGGATGAGCGTGACTAACGCCTCTCAATATCTGACGAAAATTTTCAAACTGACCTTTGTCGATCTGAAATGTAGACAGATTCAGCAACTGCATGGCCTATTTCTCACTTAAAATGTTTTCAGAAATACGTTTCGGTGAACGATCTACTAATAAAATCCGGGAGCAGCCAGACCCACGTGACACATTCGTCCAATCAGCTGCCGGTTCCAATTTTTTGGGTGACAATACAGATTTAGTGCCACCTGCTGTTATGGAGACGTATTACGTCTCGCTCACGCGCAGAACGTACGCTCAAGTCGGTGCCGCTTCGGTGTGTTCCGAGGCACTTTTTGGACCAACTCGGGGAGGCAGTCAGTCAGTCCGACTGCCTTTCCTCCTGACGGTCGGCCGTCGGGTTGGTGCGTCAGAGCCTTTAGTCAACTAAGATTTCTTTAGTCGATGAGTCATTTTTAAAATGCTTTTTAGATGCTAAATTACTTATTTCTATAAGCACATTTCTGGTAAACACAAGATTTAAAATTGTGCTTTTGCACGATTCTTTGTGGAGAAACTCAATTTCACAGTTACATCTACATTTTACATCTGTCGATTAAATCAACTAATAAGATTAGTCTTCAAAATCATATGAGTATTAGTCGACTAAGATTTATTTTTTTCTCCAGGACAGCCTTAAATCCTATATGATTAATTTTGAAAATGTGTAATGTGAAGGGAATCACTTGCAGTAACCAAACAACATATAATTGTTACGTGTCTGTGCAGTTCCCCTCAGCTTTACGGAGCATTTTAGCATCATCAGCTCATTGTTTTGGTTTTACCGAACCACAACTTTACTGCTTTTGATTAACTCCCACTGCTCTCATCCCAGCCCATCCCCACCTATTCAAAGCTCACACAGTAGCTTGAATAGGGCCTTTTCCAGTAATAAATACAGTATGTAGCTTGTATCAGCTCATCTGTCAGCTCATCTGTCAGCAGGACGTAATAGAATTTCAATAGAGAGCTTGTCTGCCTGGGCTGGAGGTTATCCTCAGGTTGGGAGCTTGTCATTCATCTAACCTGGTACACGACTCAGCCCAGTACATTGCCCTCTCTCTGTTGTTTAAAAGTCAGTTCAAATCTGTGGAAAACCCTGTGGCCAAAACCATTTAGTACGTGTGTAATTTCATTTTGTAAGCTTTGTCTTCTCACCACCTCCCTAATCCAACTCCCTACTCTCTTATCTTTCTCAGGGGCTTTTATACCAGGAGTCCCAGTGCAGCCTGTGGTGCTACGCTACCCAAACAAACTGGTAAACACACTTTCTTTTGAGTCGTTTGGATATCTGCCCCATACTTGGGACATAGGTCAAGTTTAGAGCCTGACTCCAGCCATACAGTACATACACCATGTACTCAAACCTACACATACTGACAAACGCCTGTGATGTCATGGTTTCATCCTCTCATGTTTGTACAGTATGTGCCCCTCTTGTGTTGAATGACTTCATGTTCTAGTAGGGTGATATTTCATCCCTCTCTTTCTCTCTCTCATCCTATCTGTCTCTCTCTGTCTCACACACACACACACACACACACACACACACACACACACACACAGGTGTCATGTCTCTCTCTCAGCACCTCTCCTGACTCTCTCATGAATTATGCAGTTCCTATTATCTAGTTTTTTTTGTCTGTCTCCCCATAAAGCTTTTGTCACTGTTTCCCTTTGTGCTGAGTTTAGTCACTGTGCTGACTTTCACTGACAGCGTGGCAGTGCAAGGCAGTTAAGTGAGGCAAAGAAAACCTGAATAAGACTCTTTGTTTCTACACCACCACAAGTGTTTCCATTCCATCTGTTTCCATGTGTTCATTTAGCTGTAGGGTGGCTTTGCAACTGGAAATGGAAATGCCAGTAAACAATCCAGCCAATACAACCAGCCACAAGCATTGAAACCAAAGCACACAAAATCCTGATTGTTAGTAAGCCAAATCAAAACCTATTCAACTTTCTGAATCTATAATTCACCTGTGCAACACAAGCAAGCAGGAAGAGAAGCTAGTATAAGTCCTGCATGGGCCTGTTGTAAATGTTATCTGCATTGCCTTGGATTGATCTGTATGCTTTTTTTTTTTTTTTTTTTATCAATCTTAAGCTGTGTTCACACGTTTGGTTTTTTACGGCCCGTTTAAAGCAGAAAATAATACATTCCTGCATTAACAGTTTAGTGTTCTGTTCACTTAGGTAGGTACATGTGAAGTACTGACAGGGAACCGATAACGGTTTGGTCATCCTGTGTCAAACACCTACAGTGGAAAATCAAAATACTTTTTATAAATACTATTTTAACGATCTAAGCGCACAGCGTGAAGCACATGGCGCAGGTGCGTTTAGGGCGTGTACAAATCCACTTTTGCTAGTTTGATGGTGGAAAAAAAGGGTCCATGCGCATGGTTCAAAAGGGTTGTACTTAGTGTCTTCATTAATTCATAGGTGTGTTTGGTGTATTACATGTTACGCCCCAATCAGAGTGTCATCTCCCATTCCCTTTAAAAGCCAGGCACATTTGTACCTTGGCGCATTGCTATTATGTGTGTGTGTGTGTGTGTGTGTGTGTGTGTGTGTGTGTGTGCGCGCGCTGTGCATAAGCCTAGGCACATTTCACTAATTTGCTGTTAAAATAACAATGAAATGCTGCGCTATTGACTTTAGACCAGGTTTTTGTTGTTCAATGGCGCGATCACTTCCCGCTTCCTCAAGATAGCAATACGCTAAGAATTCACCTGAACACACCTCCCTGTAAGTCCAGCATGCCCATGGACGCCAAGATGGGTGCAGGTGCATTTGCTATTTAAACAATGTGGCCGCTGGACGGGAAATTGACAACTGCGTCGGTCTTAAACTAGCAAAGACACTTGCATCGGGCTTTGCGCTGGGCCGGGTGCAAGATAGGGCCCTCAGACATAATATGCTATTAGCGGCTAATGTAGCCTCAAGACTCTACCCTTTAGCAGAGATGAGGCGCAGGTTGCGAAGTTCTGTTAAGCTCCTTTCTAACCACGCACAGATTTTTGACGAATGCCTGTTCATCCGGTTTGTCTAAAATCAAACCGGTTTCAGCTCGTACACAGGACCGGACCAGTATAATTAGAACAGTAACTGGAAATCAACCCAACTCTACTCCCAAACTTGTTGACGGACCTAATGTGTAAAATCAGTTGTTTCCCCCTATCCGACTATGTTGAAAGTTACATTATCATGTCACAATGAAAGAGTTGTATGTGCATATTGATCAGAAAAGTCAGCACTGATATTTGACACACTTATAAAAAATATTGATATTTGACAGGAAATTGATTCCAGTGTCTCCTACTTTGCTGTTACCCTCAGTGTAGGTATGTGCGCTTGGTGCAACACGTTCCCACACCACACTTGTGTGTAAGTTGCATACTGGATCATGATTGGCCTCCAAACTACTGTAGTTGTGATGTAACAAAGTCATGATCAAAACACGTGTTAAACTGAAATGTAACGGGAGCAAGGCAGATGACTGTGAAACAGAGTCTTCTAGTGTCAAACTGCACATCCATCCATCTGCTCGGTGAAGCTCAAAGACCCAAGTGAAAGAACAATAACCACAACACATTTCTGGGTGGAGGGGGACTTTAAGTAATGCCGAACTGCAGCACTTACAATGGAAGTGTAATTTGAGATGCTGACTAAAAAGTGTTGCAACAAGTATCAGTATAAATCCGCATCAAAGTATTTAGCCATTAGTCAGAAGTAATGCGCATCTGTGACTTGGTCTTCAGCCATCCTCAAAACCTACAGACACACACAACTGCCAAAAATAACGGTAGTTCCAGGAAGTTAGAAAAGTAGGAAATTGACCTCCTGTTTCTGTGTTCTCTCTAAACCATTTCCTCTTTCTCTTTCCTCTCCGCAGGATACTGTTACATGGACGTGGCAAGGTCCTGCAGCGTGAGTGTTTGTCTTTGACACACACACACACACACACACACACACACACACACACACACGTTTGTTTCACTATCTTTGTGGGGACCCGTCATTGACATAATGCATTCCCTAGCCCCTTACCCTAACCTTAACCATCACAACTAAATGCCTAACCTTAACCCTTACCCTCACCATAACCTAATTCTAACCCTAATCCTAAAACCAAGTCTTAACCCTCAAACAGAGCATTAACCTTGTGGGGTCCAGCATTTTGGCCCCACAAAGCTGTCGGGACCCCACAAGTATACTGGACTCCCGGTTTTTGGACCCCACGAATATAGCAAAACAAGAACTACACACACACACACACACACACACACACACACAGTGTGTTTCCTATCTTTGTGGGGACCCGTCATTGACATAATGCATTCCCTAGCCCCTTACTCTAACCTTAACCATCACAACTAAATGCCTAACCTTAACCCTTACCCTAACCATAACCTAATTATATCCCTAATCCTAAAACCAAGTCTTAACCCTCAGACAACCCTTTAAACTTGTGGGGTCCAGCATTTTGGCCCCACAAAGCTGTCGGGACCCCACAAATATACTGGACTCCCGGTTTTTGGACCCCATGAATGTAGTTAAACAAGAACACACACACACAGCTTCTACTGCCGTCAGTTAAGTATGTAGTTAAAACACCAGTGACCTGTTTTTCCATTAAGAATGAACACAGTAGGACGCTGTAGAGAAACCTCCATTATCTCCTGTATCTCTCGTCTCCATCCATCATATTATTTTTCTCTTCCCGATACTATTTCGTCATGTATAGACAAAGCCAACTATTCTGTCTTCCAGGTTCAAGATCTTATGGCTCACTCTATGCCAACCTCATAATCCCATGGATATAGAGGTGAGAGGTTTAGTAAGCCTGAAGTCAGTTCAATTGTGTTTACTTTTCTTTGGTACAGTATCTTCAGTCTTCTTCACATATTTAAGCTACTATTGCTCTCAGTTTGGAAAGAATGTGATATGTGTAATCCCATATTTATTTTTATAGCGTGTATTAGTACACAGTTTCATTAAAAGGATATTGGGGTTGTATGAAGTAACTATCCAAAGTCAGTGTATTACCTAAAGTAGATCGGTCGACGGGGAAGCATCAAAACATAGCTCAGCCACATAAAAAAAAAAAGAAATCTAAAATTTTGACAAAGACATTAATTTGACCTCACAGAACACAGAAGTTGCTGCTATACCGATGCCTGCAAAGGCTGTTTTATTGTCTGACTTTGACTCTGAACTAACCCTTTAAAACACCAAAGTCCCACAACACACAGACAAACCGATCGATACAGTGGTATACCAGCAACTTCCATGTTGTGCGACGCAGAATTACAATTTTTGTCAAAATGTAAAGCGGTGAAAATATTCTAAATATAGCGTACACTTAAACTATTATTGATTTTTCTAAGGTGGCTCGAACACGTTTAGCTGCTGCCCCCGTCCACAGCAGTGCATTGCTTAGCTTCTGTGCCTGGACACCCGTCTGCTTCTCCCTATCCCTTTTAAGTTGACATTCTCTCTTTCCTTAGTACTTGCCTATTTATACTCCATCAAAAGAGGAAAAGGAAAACCCTGCCCTGTTTGCCAACAATGTCAGAAAGCTCATGGCCAAGTAAGTGCATGTGTAAGTGTGTTTGCATAAGTGTCTCTGATCAGCGCCTGATCATCCACACCTGCTTGTTTTGGGTGTTTGTAACACCCAGGCAAAGTGTAAAGAGCCTCATATACTCTTTCCCTCCATCCTGTTAGAGCACTGGAGCTGCCACTCACAGACTTGTCCTTTGATGACCGTGAAATCACCCTTGCACGGGGCCCACTGCGCATACATGACCTCAGCAGCCTGCTGGAGTTCCACCAGCTGGTGTGCCGCTTGGGGTGAGTGAAGGGACTGGATCGACTGGTCGGACTGGGTGGAGGGGGGTTGTGATCCAAGAATCGGTCACTGAAGGTGAAGATACCTATTGGTGGCAGGGCAGACACACATGCACACGCACACACACACACACACACACACGCACACACACACACACACACACACACACACAGGTTTGTGGCATTATCTTTGTGGGGACCCTTCATTGACATAATGCATTCCCTAGCCCCTTACTCTAACCTTAACCATCACAACTAAATGCCTAACCTTAACCCTTACCCTAACCATAACCTAATTCTAACCCTAATCCTAAAACCAAGTCTTAACCCTCAAACAGCCCTTTAAAGCTGTCCGGACCCACAAGTATACTGTATTCCCGGTTTTTGGACCCCACGAATATAGTTAAACAAGAACACGCATACACACACACACATGGAGCTCCTGGTCCTTATCATGAATACTATGATTCAATCAATTCAATTCAAATCAAATGAGTAGAAGGTTTGATATTATGTTGCACAGATTTTCTGCCAAGACTGAATATTGTCACAGATATTAGTTTTCTGCAATCAGTTTATATATCCAGCGGAGCCATTAAGATTAAGAACTCTCAGATATCTGCATCACGAGGGGTGGGGAAAATGTTTTATGTATCGTGATATTTTTTTTTTCGGGACGATTTTTAAATTAAATTCTTTTCCCTATAATTTATATGTTTTAATATGTATTTTTCGGCGCCCATGTATCCTGAAAGAATCGAATCGGGACAAAAGCATATCCCAGCCCTCGTAAGCACGTCATGTAATTATTTGGTTAATTAGAGAAGATATGAGTGGTATAGAGGAGGAAATCCTACATATTTTGTTTTTATTGAGGAGTATTTATAAAATCACCTGTCATTTTGCTTTTCTCATTTGAGCACATAAATGTAAGAGACACTCAAGAGGAATCTTTTTTCACCTTCTTTGCGAGTTAGCTTTAATAAGGGAGCAGTTACCTCTTTTAAAGGTCCCATGGCATGAAAATTTCACTTTGTTTTTTTTTAACATTAATATGAGTTCCCCCAGACCTGCCTATGGTCACACAGTGGCTAGAAATGGCGATAGGTGTAACCCAAGCCCTGGGTATCCTGTTCTGCCTTTGAGAAAATGAAAGCTCAGATGGGCCGATCTGGAATCTTCCCTTTATGACGTCATAAGGAGGAAGGTTACCTCCCCTTTCTTTGCTTTGCCCGCACAGAGAATTTGGCCTGCCCATGAGAAAGAGATAGACATCATGGCTTGCAAACAAGTAAAGCATGGCAGTTTGTCAAGGCCACACGGAGGCCTATATAAAAGAGACTTCAGATACAGTATTAGGGGACCACTGAGGCCTATATAAAAGAGACTTCAGATACAGTATTAGGGGACCACTGAGGCCTATATAAAAGAGACTTCAGATACAGTATTAGGGGACCACTAAGGCCTATATAAAAGCAGCATGTCATAGGACCTTTTAAGATAATCTGTTAGCACTACATGGGTAGTATGCACACACATTAATATGATTTCTTTCATTATATACTGAGTAAGAGTCTTTAAAGTGAGTCACATTATTCTGTAGGAAATATATGACTCACTTCGTCATGTGTATAAATACATAGAGACGCTTCTTCAACAGCTATCTTTTTTTCTGCATTTATGTATCGTTTTTCAAATGTAAGATTTTATGCAGAAAGAGTTTCATTTAGCTATGCTCAAAAATGAGCCGTTGTGTCAAAGTGCTCATAATTGTATTCATGTACTGTATGTGTCACTTTGACGTCAAAGTAAGCAAGTGACTTCTCACAAGAGCACTTAAAGGGATGGTTTGGATATTTATTTTTGTACCCTCCATTAATTATTTTCTTTGGAAAGAGCTTTTATGATAAGAACAACAGCCAATTAATCGAGTTGTGATGAAGACAACATCTTTATAGGAAGAAAAATAAAGTCTTGCAGATACATATTTGATAGTTTGTATATTAAAAACAAACACGATATATTAGAAAGTTCAATTCAGAGTGCAATAGTAGGCCAAACTGAGACAGTGCCAACTATCAGACCCATTGTAGCCTGGGTGTGAGTACCCCTAAATATATACAATACAATATGAATACATTACTCACTTATCCTTTATCTGCTTTAATCTTTAAGATGTTTTAAGTTTTGCAGGCCAATCAAAGTGAAAGTGGTTCTATTTCGTTTCTAGTGACCGCCAGAGGCGGTGCTTTCAGCACCTGCATATCCATTGCACGCATGTGCAGGTCGAGTGTTTGTATCAACAAAGTCACCTGTGACCTCAGTGACGTATGCCCTGTGCTCCGGCACAAAGGGCAGGCCCACCCAGGAAGTGACCTCTTGCATCTTCTCGCGTTGTCAGTAAACAGAGTTTGGCGTTGCTGGGAGTTTTGTTACCCAAACGGGTTGGAGCTGTGAATATACGCCCTCCACAAGACTGCGACTAGCCACCTTAACACGATTGCACTCATTACATAAGGGTTAGGAAGAGTTAACGTTGTGTTACGGCCACGCCGCTTGGCCGACTTATAGTCAGCTGTGTCGGTGTTCATGCCGTTCCTGAGAAGGGCGAAGATACGGGGAGATTCCCTCCTGCAAACTTTCTTTTCTTGTAATGGAATGCAGTAGTGGTCTCGCTTTAAATGCGTTCGTTCAAATTCTCCCGGTCAGTCATCAGAGTTTTTTTTTTTTTTTTTTCTCTCTCCAGTTGTTGGGTACGCGCTCATAAGTTAATGGCGCGGTGAGTATCATTTATTAGTTATAGTTATTATTGTAATTGTTAACGCTGTTGGGCTGCAGGCCATTTAGGCTCAGCTTTTGCTTCTTTGTTAAGACACTATAGCGTGAGATAAGGTTGGCGTTGGCGGCGCGTGCTCGTAGAGTAGCCACCCCGTAATTGAGTTGGTTAAGAAGCGGTCCTTTTGCCGCTGCTCTGGTTTAATGGGTCTTCCTTTGTTTGACAATCGTGGTGCATGAGTGTGCTCGCTCGGACACCTCACGATCGCTCCGCATATCCCGTTACACGGCAAAAGGAGAAATTCATTGCTGCACTGGGGTGTGCACTCTCAACGACCATCTCAAGGTACTAAGATTTCACATGTTGTGCACTATAGAGGTCTTACAGGGCATTCGACAGAACGACTGGTTCACTAGCATCGATCTGAAGGATGTGTATTTTCATGTCCCCATTGCACTTCACCACAGGCAGTTTCTTTGCTTCGCGTTCGAGGGAAGGGCATATCAGTTCCATGTGCTCCCATTTGGGATTTCGCTGGCACCCAGGGTTTTCACCCGTCTGTGCGTCTCGTTCAGGGTGTCCCCTTAGGGTCTATACCTTCCCGCAGAGAAGTAGTGGCTACAGACGCTTCCCTAGAGGGGTGGGGTGCTGTATGGCAATGTCGGACAGTCAGAGGCCAATGGAATCGTTGGCAGCAGGGGCAGCACATAAATGTGTTGGAGTTGCATGCGGTTCTGCTTGCCCTACAGCATCTGAAGGGCCAGAGCCATTGCTAGGGCTCTGTGAGCCAGCAGTGGTGCAGACTATTCACAGTTCCCGGGCACCCTCCACCAATGTGCTCTATGCTAATAGGTGGAAGCTTTTTGCCAAGTGGTGCCAAGCTCAAAATCAGGAGCCAACACAATGCTCCATACCGGGTATATTCAGTTTTCTCCAGTCACTCCTTGATTGGGGCCTCAATTATGCACAATAGAGTGGAGGGAGTGACTATTTGGTCCCACACTCTGGTGACCCGCTTCCTAAAAGGGGCTCAGCGATTGAGACCTACTCGGCGAAACCCAGTGCCCTCCTGGGACTTGCCCCTTGTTTTGCGTGCACTGTGCAAACCCCCATTTGAACCCCTTGGCAGGTATAGAGTTGAACTGGCTGTCCATGAAGACAGCCTTTTTCTTGGCCATTACATCAGCAAAACGGGTAGGAGAGCTACATGCTTTTTCCATGAACGTAGAGTGTCTGCATTGGCATCCGGGGGGTACAGGAGTAACCTTATGGCGGAACCCCTCTTTTCTCCCAAAGACCTTTTCGTCCTCATACATCAACCATCCTCTTAGGCTGGTAGCCTTTGAACCCCGAGATCGGGGGTCGGAACTAGGGTTGAGCACGGAGCTTTTGTGCCCCGTACGGGCACTTAGGATTTATCTTCAGGAGACCGCCCGAATCCGGCAGTCAGTCGCATTGTTTGTCTGGCATACAGGGCCAAGACGGGGCCTTGCCCTGTCCAAACAGCGTCTGTCAAGATGGATAGCTGAGACCATCGGCCATGCTTACAGGAGCAGTGGTCTTCCAAGCCCTTCTCCTGTTCAGGGGCACTCCACCAGGAATGTGTCTACATCGTGGGCAGTCCTGCGGGGCGTGCCCCTCTCTGACATTTGTGCGGCAGCTTCATGGGCCTCACCCTGCACATTTGCTAGATTCTACAGGGTTAATGTTGTACCACATAACCCAGTGGCTGCAGCGGTACTTCCTACACCTTCGCAGCATCCCTAGCAGGCAGGTAACAATTCCTCCTGACTTTGTTGATATTAGCCATCCAGGTGCTGAAAGCACCGCCTCTGGCGGTCGGTAGAAACGAAATAGAACGATGGTTACGTATGTAACCGCGGTTCTATGAGTTTCGGATGACCGCCAGAGCTCGGCAGTCACTTGGAATTTCCACGAGAAGATTGCCAAGAGGTCACTTCCTGGGTGGGCCTGCCCTTTGTGCCGGAGCACAGGGCATACGTCACCCAGGTCACAGGTGACTTTGTTGATACAAATACTCGACCTGCACATGCGTGCGATGGATATCCAGGTGCTGAAAGCAACGCCTCTGGCGGTCATCCGAAACTCATAGAACCGCGGTTACGTATGTAACCATCGTTTTATGTATTCATAATTTAATAATAATAATCTTTATTTTTTTGAGCACTCTTCATGATCCGCGTTACAAAGTGCTTCACACGGCAGCAAAATACAACCGACAAGTCTTAAAATCATCAGGTTTTAAATAAACAAAAATGAGTGTACACAAGGTAATACAGTGTAGAAAACATTTTTTTTTAAAGGAAATAAAAACTCCAGTAAAATCATGAAAGGCTCTCCAATTAAAGTATGTTTTCAGAAGGGACTTAAAAGAAACCCCTGACTCAGCTGATCTGAAATCCTCAGGCAGATTGTTCCAGAGCCTCGGGGCCCGGACTGCAACAATCTGTCCCTTCCTTTTAGTCTTCCGCCGGGCCTCTGGAACAGACAATAGACCTCTGTTCGTGGATCTCAAAGTACGTACTGGCACGCACAGCACAGAGAGGTCAGAGAGGGAGAGAGGCCACGAAGAGTCTTAAAAGTAGTCCGTCAAATTAAATGAATGAATAATGAATTATCATAACTTACTGGGAGCCAGTGTAAAGAGGCTAGAACAGGAGTGATGTGATCATGCCTCTTGGTTCTGGTTTAAAGCCTGGCAGCTGAGTTCTGTACAGTCTGGAGTCCATCAATACATTTTTGGTTCAGGCAAGTAAAGAGGCTGTTGCAGTAATCCTGTCGTGAACAGATGAAGGCGTGTAAAATGGTCTCTGTGCCTTTTTAAAAAGTTTAGACGGATTGAATTTTTGAAATATGGCTAAAATGATAAACGCTTGATTGTACAAGCTTTGTGGTGTGCTGCTCAAAACTTAATTACCGTCAAACCAGGCAACAGGCTTGTTGTGATCCGATAGGGGACCGTGATTTCTTTGTATTTTCCTCTCTGGTCCACTGTGTATTAACAGGCTGAGAGCAGGAAGGACAGACAATGTGCTGGAGGAGCAGGCCAGAAGAGCCAGAAAGCTGCGGGGAGACAGGCGGAGTTTAGAGGACTTTGCCCAGTTCCTCAACCTGCCAGTTTCAGACACACTCACGCAAGTCCACAGCCTCTTTGACCAGGTAAACAGACAGATTCAGCTACAGTTTTTTTCATAAAAAAAACACAGGCAAGTACCAGATAATGAGATTACTTGTTAACTGGTAAAAGAGGACATATGTAACACTATAAAGGTGAAGATTACAAGATGATGTTGGTCCAGCTACATTGGTTAGCACGATGTTCTAAACCTTGGGAGCTCTAATAAAAAAATACTTTAGTCATGTTTAGTTATTAGCCACAAAAAAAGAAGTTGTTTTTATGCATTAAAATACCTTTTATATTGAGCCAGAGGCCAGACCTCAGATCAAATTGAGAGAAGTCACTTTGCAAAACAGATCATACAGGAACAGAAAAAAAAGTATTTTAAGTGCCATGGCACTAATATTAGGGGAATGTAGCAGATAATCATAACAGCTCAAATATTTGGGCTGATGGTATCAATGGCCTCCTACAGCAGTTAGTTAGCGGGCAGTCTCGCACTGTCAGACCTTCTTTCACAGCGCGGCGGAGGAGGGTCTGGCTAGTCTAGAGGATGGATACCTGAACTGAGCCCATTGGGACCCGGCGGTACCCTGCAGGCCGGGCCGGGTTCAGACAGATATTTAGAAATGATGTTCAGGTTCGGGTCGGGCTCGGTCACATCAGCGCGATACGGCATTGCACATTTAAAATTTAAAAAAGCTTATTATGTAGGTGCGCGCCTGTGTTAACGTGCGCTTGTTGCCCCGTGTGCGCTGATGCGCTTATCTGTTGACATTTACGAATGCCTTCCTACAAACGTACGTGTGTCCTTAGTATGAGAACAAAATGAGATTTTAACTGTGTCGGGCTCGGACATAAATATCTTAATGACTGTCGGGCTCGGGCCGGGCTGGGTTACTGCTCTGTCGGACCCAGACCGGGCTCGGACAGAAAAATGTGGCCCGATCCGCACTCTAGGCTAGTCCACACAGCATTCCGGGATGGGAGAAAATCCTGCTCTGGTTTATTGGCATTTCTGTAAACCAATCACAATCGCCTTGGGCGGTGCTAAGCGCCAGACAGAAGCCCGGTGCCGCTGCAAAATAGCATCTGGAAGGAACTTGTTTTGGTGGAACGTGTACGTTCAAATGTTGTTTTAGTCGTGCAACAGAAAACTCAGATTGGACAGATAGTCTAGCTAGCTGTCTGGATTTACCCTGCAGAGATCTGAGGAGCAGTTAACCATAGTCCTCAGAAATCCACCTGAGTTTAGAATACCAACACAAAGAAAGTGGAAGGTAACGGACATCCAGCTCAAAAGAGTGACATCCGGTGGGATTTCCGGAGGCACCAATCCGGAGGAGCAATCCCGGAAGTGGAACGTCGTGGATATAGACTAGTTAGCAAGTAGTTATTCAAGTTTTTAGAAATCCTGGTTACATCGGAGAAGTTTGCTGCTTATGCATCCTTGTGAGGTTCCTGATACCTTAACATGTTATCATTTAAAGTGTCCTGACAGTGATTTATACATCTTCAGTTATTGAGCTCCCTATTGACATCAGGATGGCCGAAAACCTACGCATTCTCCGCCGAAGGCTAAAAAGGCATCTCTTCCGACTACACCTCGGATAAACATAAAAAATAAATTAAAAAAAAGTATATATATTTCTTGAAGCTGCACTTTCATATGGCTCTTTGTAGTTTTGCTTATATAAAGCATAAATGTACTTGCACTTACTACTTGTTGTCTGGAGTTTGCACCTTCAGGGTTGAAAGCACTTACTTGGACATCGCTTTGGATAAAAGCATCAGCTAAATGACATGTAATGTAATAGTTTGGCCTTCCTACCTTTTTAGCTTTTAGGTCTTGTGTGTGATAATTTAGGCAGGGCAGTGTTTCAGATTACGTCTTCTCTACCTCTTTCCTAAAAGCGCTTCAGTGTTTAATAACGACACAGTGTCACTGATACAAAGCACCCAAAGGTCTTAACCACTGCTGTTACTTTTCTATCATATAGCTGACATGTTTCGTGGGTTGAACTGGTCTGACAATGACTGATCAGCTCCACCCTGTGGAGAATAGGAACTCTGCTAAATGCCACTAAGTTAAATTAGCCCTGATTGGGGCTTTGCATTGATAAACGACCAAGCTAACTTTAACTTTTGTGTGAAAATGTGTTTTGAAATTCAAGATGCTGTTTTTCCAGTTGAGTTTACATGATTTTAAGCTAGAGATGATTACAAATGACATTTTTCATACAGGATCCTATTTGTTCCTTTGCTACTGCTCACGATATGTTGTTTTTCCCAGCGTGGTGATGGGCAGATTGACATCAGACACTATGTCATTGCTCTGTCCACCGTTCATCGACCGTCAAAGTCAATGGAGACCCTCAAGTTGGCCTTTAAGGTAAGCACCTTTACCATTGAATCTGGTTTGACATAGGTTGAATGCCATTGCACTGAATACATATGTTGTTCTGCAGATGTATGAGAGCGAGGAGAACGGGTACGTCCTAGAGGAGGAGCTCGCTGCCATCTTGGAAATAATGTTGGGAGTGAAAGAGGTGGAACTTTCGGGTCTGTTTTTAGCGCTTAACAGACCTGACTCAGCGAAGATCACATACGGTAGGGCTCAGTGTGTGTCATTCTACTTTAGTACAAAATGAATAATGATACCTTTGTACATATGAGACCATTGTGGAGATGATTGACACGCATCCATGAGTGTGTCCCCCGCTTCCTCCGTGCTGTCACCATCACATTTGATTTCTTCTTGGCTTTACTGAAGAGGTAGTACCGTCTGTTGAGGATTTTACATCCACCATCTGTCTCTTCTGGAAACTCTGTACACTCTTTCTCTTATAAGCAACAAGCAATTTCTCCGTTTAACATGAAACAATCCGGCAGATTTCCACATATTGTAAAATGCAGTCTACAGACGATTTGAAGCTGGTTTGGAATCATAGTAATTATACTAATGCTTCTTACAAAAAACATATTGCTGTTAAAATGCTATACATCGCTCCATAAAGGCCCCATATTGTAAAAAGTAAGATTTCCATGTATTTTATTTTATTTATTATAATGCAGGTCGAAATGCTATATAAATACTGTGAATACTGTGTGAAGTATCAGAAGGCTCAATCCACAGAGAAATGCACACAGCCGTATTTAGGAGGGGTGTCTTCAAACGAGCCGGCAGGACTTCTGTATGGTTGTGATGTCACAACTTAACGATCTATAGTGTTGGTAGAAAGTGCCGCTACATTGCCGTTACAGTCATTCCCCGTCTACAATGACGATGTAGAGGCGCTGAGAGTGCAGATGCAGAAGACCCGGAAACGCTGACCAATCAGAGCAGACTGGGCTTTTTAGGGAAGGGGGCTTAAAGTGACATGCGCTAAAACTGAGCGTTTCAGAGAGCGGGAACGAGGAAAAAAAAAAAAAGTGACAATGAACATTGAAGCATGTAAACATGTTCTAGTAGAAACCCAAAATACAAGTTTAAACCTGAAAAAGAGCATGATATGTCTCCTTTTAAATAGGAAATAATAGCTTTCTTCTCCTCTTTACCAAACAAATAAAAACAATATCAGACATGTTTTATAATGTAAAGTCCTAACATTCACTGACAGTAGTAATAACATTTATCACCATTTTCTGTTTTGCCTCCTTTTGCAGATGAACTTCATCATTATATAGAGCAGCACCCGTACTTTGTCCAGGATTGCCTCGATTTTGAAAACCATCCGCGCAAATTCGGGCCGCCGAAGAGCTGCAACGGCCAAAAGCACAACAAAGAGGACTGAAGAATGGACTCTAATGCAACCATTCTATTGACTCTCTTCTCTAGCCGATGTAACAGCATCTCCAAATGCTTTCCTAGCACCTCTGTGCCTTTTTAAGTAAGGGTAAAGAAAGAAATAGACAGAGCATTAACAAAGTGAGGATAGGTCAGTGCAGCACAAGATGGAATCGCTTATCTCAGTTCTTTTCTAAACTTTCTTTTTGCCTTCCTTTGTATTTTTGTCCCCATTATGATATGATATAAAAAACACTTTTTTGTTTTTTTGCGCTGCAGATATATTATTTATTTTTTATATTATATGTATTTTCTTTTAGCCCTTTTGTCTGATCTCAGACAAATGGACATCCTGCTGCTCTCAGTGCACATAGAAACATAGAAACCTAATTTCAGGTAAGAAGGATCAGGATATAAATCATGCTGCCATTCTGTGCTAAGACAGATAAGACACTAAACTACATAACAAATACTAGAAAAATCTGCCACTTACTTTAATCCAGAGAAATTATTCCTTAACTTCAAGCAGCTGTGTCACTGCCGTAGATTTACAACCCCTTGCAAAAAAAACAGTTGACAAGGAATACCAATGAAATCATCCAGCTATGTTTTTTTGTAATATGATGAGTAATGTTATGCCTAATCTTTTTAAATGTCTATAATGTTTCCAAAAATAGTTTTTCTCCACCTTTTTAAGGGAAATAACGGTCTAGTTTTTCTTAGAAAAACATTTAAGAGGATGGTTGTTGAGTATATATAGTAAATATAATATAGTAAATCCTCCCGTTAAACCTCTGACAGATATTACACGCGAGTGTGAGACCGTGCATTTTTACGCCGGTTTAAAAATCGATCTCAGATGGTTTATGCTGGACTGACACATTTTATACCTTATGGCTGCAATGTTCCTGTAAAGTGTCATTTCAAGAGTCTTAAATGCAGAAACCAAAGCTCCTATTGCATTCATTTTACAAATAAAATAAACAATCATTTTTGTGTTGTTGTCACCTACTGTCTTAATCCACTAGGTGGAGCTCTGCTTTCACACATTCACTTCAAGGTGGTGTGACTTTTGGACGTCCTCAAAGGGACTTCTATATGGATCAAGTCAGTGGTTCTCAGAACTAACAAAGCCCCCATTGTTTAAATTGTATTATTAATAACTTTGTTTAATTACTCAATTGTGGTTTCTATGTTCAAGTTATTTGTGTTTCCCTTTTGATCACTTTAGGTGATCATCCGATACATTTCTCCAGACTATACCTCCCTGCTATTGCTTTCATAATGGTTCATCTTTCCTAAGTCCACATGGTGGTGCTAGCTCCCTAAACTATACACACCATAACACCCATGCACCGCTGCCCACCTGATGGACAGGAAAAGCATTACCTCATCCCTTCCTTTCATTCCTTCAGGTAAAAATAGACAGATTAAGCCTGGGCGTTGATGAAAGAAACCTACAGAGGAGGTGTGGAAGCAGGGAAAGAGGGATAGAGATGGAGGAGAGAGACTAAATGGATCGTTCTGCTCCAAATCCAATTCCTAATAGCTGGAGGGAGGGAGGGTGGGTGTTAGGAGGGAGAGGAAAACAGTCAAAAGAAAAAGGAGAGGCAGAGGGGGAGTGGAGATATCACGTCTAACAATTAAGACCTGCCTTCAGGGTCTAAAGAAGTAGCTTTGTTGAGAACATATAAATTGCTCATTGAGCAGAGCCTCTCTGCAGTCTCTCAGATACTCCTGCCTCCAGGGAATCTGCCATGAAAGAAAGCAGCCACAGCCCACCACATACTGTAGCAGGGCTGGAATCTGTTCACAGTATTCGTGGATCCATCTCCATCAGTCATCACAATCCCGGTGACTGTAGTTGAGGAAACATCACAGTACAGCCACTGGAGATCCCCTGCGGTTACTATACTTTGCAGGGTCAGAGACCCAGCTCAGCTAACGGTTGTCTCGTTTATTTTTGTTGTACAGGCCAAGTGGATGAGCCTCTTGATAGCATTAGCTAGGTCTTTGAGAGGATACACCTTCCCAGTATTTGTTTGTGGTGCTAAACCAAAGTTCCAACGTTGAATACCCAAAGGTAAAAAGGTAGCACACACACACATCTTCAGGACAAAGTTGACTAATGTCAATTTAAAGTCAAGCCTTACGTGATCGCACACACGCCCCCACCCCTCCTCCACGCAGTTGCTAGTAGCCAAGGAGGACATCGATGATTTAAAAAAACATGATGGACTCTGTCAGAAGAGGTAATTATCTTCACTTGAGTTTCTGCGCGGGAAAGTCAACGGACGACAATCTTCTGAACATAGTCATACTGAGAAACACAGAGTTCTGTGGAGCTGATCGTCCTAATTAGCTTTGTAGCAACTCATTTGGCAACGGCATGCATGTAATGGACATTCATTAATATAAAAAAAAGTTACGCACCAGAGCTTTAAGAATGAATTGATGAAATTAAGATTAGCCAATTCTTAGGTGTGTGCTACCTTTTTATATATTAATACGTATGCCTGGGAATTATTTTCTCCGAGCCAGGATGTGCAGGTCTGCACTGGCAGTTCTTTTGAAGTTGTATCTTACTGGCCGATGGGTTTTAATACAGAATAATGTGACAGTACAGGTTTCATCAAATGGCACCTGTGGTCTGAAACATCTGTAATGTACCCTGGGGGGTATGTGGCAAGATTGTGGAGTAGCTCAGTTAAAAAAAAATATAAATTCAGATTTTATTGAAACAAATAGTTCCACACTCTGTATTAAGTGAATGCATGAAAGCTAGTTAGCAAGTGAGCAGCTAAAAGTAGTGGATACATGTTTGAAATAGATAGCCATGGATACATTGTTCAAATAGTTAAAAGTAATGAATAAACGGTTAAAGTTGTTCGCCAAAAGTAATTGATCAATGGTGAAAATGGTTAGCTAAACGTAACAGATGGTGGGAATATATCAGACAAAAAAGGTGGGGAACCACAGATCAGAGGGACCTTGAAACAAAATGGTTTTCTTTCTTAAATTAGGATAATCTGCCCTTTAATTGACAAATGTAGCTATGTTTGGACTTTCACTGTTTAATTCCTGTTCAGCTGGCATCATTCAAGCTGTGTTTCAGTGGGTTTTGGCTGTGACCTGATTCTGCTTAACAATTCACTGCTGGTGTGAAATGTATTTTGGGTGGAATGATTGATGACACATCTGAGCAAACGTGTCTGCTGCCACTCAGCTTCATGTTGTGGTATTATCATGCTCATCAGCCTACTGAGTTCGCTGACAAATATAGTACATGAAATCATCACTGGAGAAATGTAGTTTTTACTATGGCAACACTATTTCACAGCCAGTCAATCTGTTTATAAAATAACTCAGTTATGTGGAAAGTATTGCCCAATTGTGAATTATGTATTCATTTTTTTAATTATTATTATTATTTACAAGGAAATCAAAGCCCTCAGTTTCAACTGCATTTGAATATTCATTTCAGACTGAAAGGCAATGCTCCCATCAGGAAAGAAACATTCTAGAGATGAATTTTCTTTTAAAATCATATGTAGTGAACATTGGGGTGACTAGATGTTTAACAGCACTAATACAGTACATTCCACCTTGTTGTCCCTGAATGCCTATTTTACATCGTAACAGAAGTTGTTGCTCTGCATATTTCAGCTGATAATAAATCTTTGGCAAGTTTTATGGTTGTGCAGCAGGACAAAAGTCTGGGGAGGCGTTAGGTAAGTTCCACTCTTGTGTTGCTGTCACAGTGCTTTGAGCTAAATGCTACTGTCAACATGGTAACATGCTCACAATAACAATGCTTACATGCTGATGTTTACCATGTTCACTATCTTAGTCTAGCGTACTAACAGGCTAACAGTTACTAATTAAACACAAGCACATAACACATCCTACCAAACCTAATCAATTTATTTGGCAAATTAATAGAAAGACCAACACCAATAAAGGCCTTCATTTGCCTTCATTGTTTTAATTTCCGTGAAAAGGTAAAAGGTCAGAGGATCATCTGATTTGTTACAATTCATCCTGTGGGGAACATGAATGTCTGTACCAAATTTTAATAACAGGTTTAATTGTTGTGGAGACATTTCCCTCAAAAACTAAAATGTCGGGTTCACTGAAGTTAAAGGTCCTATGACATGGCTTTTTGGATGCTTTTATGTAGACCTTAGTGGTCCCCTAATACTGTATGTGAAGTCTCTTATATAGACCTTAGTGGTCCCCTAATACTGTATCTGAAGTCTCTTTTATATAGACCTTAGTGGTCCCCTAATACTGTATCTGAAGTCTCTTTTATATAGGCCTTAGTGGTCCCCTAATACTGTATCTGAAGTCTCTTTTATATAGACCTTAGTGGTCCCCTAATACTGTATGTGAAGTCTCTTTTATATAGGCCTCAGTGGTCCCCTAATACTGTATGTGAAGTCTCTTTTATATAGGCCTCAGTGGTCCCCTAATACTGTATGTGAAGTCTCTTTTATATAGACCTCAGTGGTCCCCTAATACTGTATCTGAAGTATCTTTTATATAGACCTCAGTGGTCCCCCTAATACTGTATCTGAAGTCTCTTTTATATAGACCTTAGTGGTCCCCCTAATGCTGTATCTGAAGTCTCTTTTATATAGACCTCAGTGGTCCCCCTAATACTGTATCTGAAGTCTCTTTTATATAGACCTTAGTGGTCCCCTAATACTGTATCTGAAGTCTCTTTTATATAGACCTTAGTGGTCCCCTAATACTGTATCTGAAGTATCTTTTATATAGGCCTTAGTGGTCTCCTAATACTGTATCTGAAGTATCTTTTATATAGGCCTTAATGGTCCCCTAATACTGTATCTGAAGTCTCTTTCCCGAAATTCAGCCTTGGTGCAGAATTACAGCCACTAGAGCCAGTCCCACAATGAGCTTTCCTTAGGATGGGACATTTTTGTGTCTGTAGCTTTAAATGCTATTGGGGAAGAGAGAGGGGGGGCAAGGTGGAGGGTGGGGGGTGTGGCCTTGACCAACTGCCATGCTTCGCTCGTTTGCAAGCCATGATGTCTCTCTTTTTCTCATGGGCGGGCCAAATTCTCTGGGCGGGCAAAGCAGAGAAAGGGGAGGTAACCTTTCCCCTTATGACGTCATAAAGGGAAGATTCCAGATTGGCCAATCGGAGCTTTCATTTTCTCAAAGGCAGAGCAGGATACCCAGGGCTCGGTTTACACCTATCGCCATTTCTAGCCACTGGGGGACCATAGGCAGGCTGGGGGAACTCATATTAATTAAAAAACCTCATAAAGTGAAGTTTTCATGCCATGGGACCTTAAGTTAAGATACTGCATGTGGGGACCATAAACAAACCTTTGTGTCAATCCATTGCAAGATGTTAAGAGATTGTACTCAATGTGTGATAACTTTCACATCATAATGGCACTAAAGGAAAAGTCAGGGGCTCACCAAAGTCTTTAGGATTCATCCTCTGGGGACCGTGAATATCTGTACAAAATGTCATGGCGGTCAATCTGACGGTTGTTGAGATATCTCAGTCTGGAGCGAGAGCAGTGGACCGACAGACTGATGAACTGACACAATGGCTTTGCCATCCCTAGAGTTAACCACCCTTCACCTATGCAGCCTACTGACTACTTAAGGAAGTAGGATGCCACTCCTCCTCATCTGTTTATCTCTATCTCCTCTTTTGTCAATGATGTACTGTACATTCATTAAAAATACTCCACATTGGGGCTTTTTATGCGATTTTGTTCTGGTTGGGTGTAAAGAGCAGCATGACATCTGTGGGCTGTGTGTGTGGAGGTTTCACACTCTTACTGTATTTTTGTTTGGGCCTCATACCACATACTGCACTCCTCTTTTCCCTTACGAGGGTTTCGTGCACTGCCTGCTCCAAAAACAGTGATGTAGGTGTTGAAGGAGGGATGCATGCTTTTATCAGATTCTTCTTCTTCTCACTTTTCATGTTTTAAGGGTCCAACCTGCTCACTTTTGAACATCCCTCCTCCATGTTATATCCAAACATGTTAGACAAGACACACAGCAAGACACCCCAAAAAAACTTGATGTTTCTTTTCCATTCCCATTTACATTACAGCTATGATAATTGAGTTTTAGAATACACTAAGCGAGCGGTATTGTATTGTATTAACATGTTCAATAAGTAGGTTTGAAGTTTTCATAAATGACATATGTTGACAAGCAGCTGTAACCCCTTTCACCTCACATTCAAAATGTATCCAAGTAAAAAGCTGTTGACAAAAGATTCTTGCATGTGTCTGCTCTCTGAGTGCTGCATGCTGATGGTCAACGGGTTTTTTCCTTTATGTTGCATACAGTCATGTGAAAAAATGAGGACACCCATGCTAAAGTTGATTAAAAAGAGGAATAAAAAAATCATCTTTTGCAAATTGATCTTAATGCCTTAATTAAAAAAATAGGAAAAATCCAATCTTTAAGGACACCAATTTTCTTTGTGAATGAATAATGTATCATAAATAAATAAATTTTCTTCCTTAAAATACAGGGGCCATAAGTAAGTACACCCCTATGTTAAATTCCGATAGAGACAGGCAGATGTTTATGTTTAAAGGCCAGTTATTTCATGGATCCAGGATACTGTGCATCCTGATAAAGTTCCCTTGGCCTTTGGAATTAAAATAGCCCCACATCATCACATACCCTTCACCATACCTAGAGATTGGCATGGGGTACTTTCCATAAGATCATCTCTCAATGCAAATCAAACCAGCTATCAGGCTAACTGAAATAAAACCATGCCAATCTCTAGGTATGGTGAAGGGTATGTGATGATGTGGGGCTATTTTAATTCCAAAGGCCAAGGGAACTTTATCAGGATGCATAGTATCCTGGATCCATGAAATAACTGGCCTTTAAAAATACAAATATGCCTGCTTCTATGGGAATTTAACATAGGGGTGTACTTACTTATGCCCCCTGTATTTTAAGGAAGAACATTTATTTATTTATGATACATTATTCATTCACAAAGAAAATTGGTGTCCTTAAAGGTTGGATTTTCCTCATTTTTTTAATTAAGACCAATTCAATTTCCAAAAGATGATTTTTTTTATTCCTCTTTTTAATCAACTTTAGCATGGGTGTCCTCGTTTTTTCACATGACTGTATATGTGGCATTGAAACATGCCCTTGATCAAGGAACCCTCAGCATAAAAGACACACTGTGCTGTGTGGAGTCCATTAGCCATTGAGACAAGTAGTGAGGCAACGATTGTACTCAGAGATGGAGAGAGTGAGATTGTGGCTGAAAGGTTCAAGGCGAGTACCAAGAAAATAAATCAGAACTTGGCTGATGCGATTGTCAGTGTGCAAACAGGATGTAGAGCCTATCAGGTAGAACAGCCTGGTCTTTCTATAGGAGAAGAGGAGAAAGACGAGGACAAAGACAGTTCCAGTGATGACTAATGGTATGATTGGAGACGGGGTACTGCAGCCCTGGATACAAACACTTTGAGTGAGGTGGCGTAAGGAGCATTCCTTTTTGTGGTTTTCATCCATTTGCTACAATTGTGAATCCTTTGCATCACTGCTGACTATTTTTCATGCTCTAGTGTTTAAAAATGTTTAATAAATGTCCTTCTTTCAATGCATACTCTGGTTTTCCAGTAGTACAAACAAATTACATAAAAAATGACATAAACTTTAGTTGTGTAATCCATCCCATTTGACATTAATCCAGTTTATTGACTATATCATCATTTTGATGCAAAACTCCACTTAAACTGCATTAACAATAATAGACCCTAACACATTTAATGTTCAATGATTTTAAAGATTGAGCATGACAGTTCATGCTTGACCTCCAAAACAGTAGTTTGACAAAAAAAATCTTAACTCACCCACTTATTAGTTTTTTGTCTGAGCTTTCAATCTAAAAAACAACTTGTAAGTGGACCTTAAGTGAAGAGTTGTTTTTTTTGTTTTGTTTTGTTTTTTATCAAAAACGGTTTAAAGAGTCTGTTAATTGGTTTTCACACACTCAAATGAAATTAATTACCTGGGGTGGTACAGGAAGTACATTCAAAAATCAAACATTTTGAAGCATTTTTTGGAAATTGCCAGCAATAATATAATGTAGGCTATAAATGACAATGGCCAATTTCTAACTGTCTAACTTTTAACTAACAAAGATAGACAATAGTTTTGTCGAACAAAAACGTTTAGTTTTCAAGATGGTATAATCACAAAAATTATAAATGTAGTGGCTTTAAGGTCCTAAAGTTCAGACAAGACGCTGGCATATACCCTTACAAGCTATTATGAACACTACAGACCATCACCAACAGAGCATCAGTCTCAATACTTAAATTCCAACTTCCCTTCCCTGTTTGTGGCACTCGATGGTGTTTTAAGCCCCCAACGTCGCCTTCCAGGCAGCTACCGTAACCCTAACCTTAACCCTAAACATAATCATTGCTGCGCTGCCTGGAAGGCAACGTTTGGGGCTTAAAACACCAAACACCATTTGTGGCTCTCTGCCCCAAGCTCATTGGTTTATACTGAAGACTTAAATCTTTGAAAACAGATTTTTAAGTGTAAAGTTTTTTATGTTTCCTAAAAACAGCTGGGCCCTGTGGTTTTTACCAAATGTCACTCAAACCGTAGTAAATAGTGCATTTGTTGAGACAATCTCGCATTCGCAATTTGGTCTGGCGATGTCTGGCTAGGTGTCTGTGGGATTGACTCAAAATAAACAACAGTGCTGATGTTTATGGTAATGAAGGAACATGTCACCAATAGTGTAGCTCATTGATGTGTCTGACAGACAGACAGACACGCAGGCAGGCAGGCAGGCAGGCAGGCAGGCAGGCAGACAGACAGACAGGCAAGCAAGCAAGCTTCTTGGATTTTTTTGTTTTTAGTCAACAATGGATCTCTATGGCACAGAGAAATATGACTTGTTGGTAGAATAAATCGTTGGTTTTGGTCTTTAAGGGACACATTGTTTTACAAACCAAGCTTCATCTGGATAAAGGACTATTCTTTTGGTCGATTTAACACAAGCTATAGCCTGCTTTACCAACTGTTAGGAGATATGATGTTCAATTTGGCATTCCTGGAAGCATTATCAAACTGAGTGAGTTACATGATATGGATTGTTTCATATTTCTTGTTTTTATTGCTAGCTCTGCATCATGCTGTCTTATATTAAGGTTCTTTATCAGTTTTTTTTATTGACTTGACATCACTGTGAATGTCCTGTATCTTTCTGGTGTTGAATATTATAACAGGTATGAAGGTTTTGTAAAGCTGATTAGAAAGCGGATGCAGGTCTAATTTATCATATTCAGTTAGCAGCACTCCTATTCCCATCCCGGTGCCAAATGGACAGGTCGTCATTTTGCCTGCAGCAGGCTGTCAGTGGGACGGAGGCCTGTGTGTGGTTCAATATGTTAGTGTGTGAGCGTCCATCCTGCCTTCAGCATCAGTCCTTTTCACTGCAGCCATAATTACCACTGTCTGAGGGTAACCAACAGTGGCGGATCTCATTATGCCATGATATTGGTCGCGTCTGCATATACAGGCACACATACACTATTATGCTTATTTACATATGAATGTGTCCAGTTTTGCACACAAACCCACAAGCAGACACACACACACACACACACACACACACACACACACACTTATCTATCCACACACACAAATACACACACACACAGCATTTACATTTAAAAGCGTTATGTGCGACACACATGTTACATAGTACACACACACAGCAGCCTATTCATACGTGCACCTCACACATATGGGCTACTCATAAATTTAGACACTTCCGTCAGAAGGCCCTCGCTAGCCGACAGGGATATGAACCCAATATAGCATCCCAGAGATAAGCCAGTGACTCTGGAAGCAGAACTAATATTATTTGCACGGTGTCGAACGTTTATCTGGCGCCGCCTGCAAAGTGATGGTTCGGTGTCACTTTTGTTTAATAATGATGTGCCAATAGTAATATGCCTGCTGGCTGGAAACCTATTACAGTTCAAAAGATTATCCAAATACAATCTAATTTGGAATATTGCATTTTGACAGGCTGTGACTGGAGGAGGTGGGACGGTAATACGATACTTTCTTTCCTTTTAAAAAATTCCAATTAACATTTTTAATGCTCAACAAACCAATGGTGACTGCAAATATGAAGAGGTGTTTGACTGTGCCAAATCTCCTGATTGGTTTCAGACAAAGCAGTGGAAAAAAAAACCAATGTAAACTTTTGATTAGGTGAGTGCCGTGTTTGGACTCTCCTCTCTGTTGACTTTAAATTGACATTGTGAAAAAGAGATAATCTATACTGTAGGAGAGGAGACACAGTCAAGCTGTTATAAACACGAAAGTACTTATTTTACTTCATTCATTCTTGATGATGACAGTGTTGCCTTCCGTTGGCACACTAAGTGGAGCATTCTTACATATTTACATTCACAGCCTGTAAATTAGTATTACGCAAATGCTGCCTATCAAGATACACTGTTATGTTATTAATCAAAAGGAGGACATTTAACAGAACTCAACATTTACTGAAGATCTCCACTTGTTATTACACATAATCCAAAATGCTACTTACTACTACAATACCACTTGATTAACATCCGTCTTTGCATACCTGCAGCCTTGGATATAACTGCCTTATTATCACCTTCCTCTCATAAATACTTAATCAAGATAGATCAACACAGTACAGGAAATTGTTGGAAAAAAGGCTTTTGCTAGTTATTAAAATGAAGTTATTAAAATAGACATTAAAGTCCACCAGATCATCCAACATTGTTATATATCATCAATATCTAATGTTTAATGTATTCCTGGAGTTATTTTGTGATGAAGTGTTTTAATTTACTTTTTTTTTCGTACTTTCTCCTCAACTTCCCCTCCACTCAGTGATTTCCTTTATGAATGAATGACTTTTGACAAGCACCAGCGAAGCAGTGAGTTGTTGCTTCAATCACAGTGGGTGTATGGGCATATTATTATCACGACAGAAGAATTATAAGGTTTCAACTGACTTTTGGGAGCTTTTAAGATCTTTAGCTTTGAATATTTAATTTTCAGTACCGTTGACTTTCTGTGTTTCTTGTTTCTTGTTGCATCATGTATCGGTGTAAGATGTCTTATAAAATAAAAGTGCAACACCTGGTAGAAATGCAAAGATGTAAAACTGGGTAACACTTTACTTGAAGGTATCTACATAAGAGTGACATGACACTGTCATGACACATGAACCCTAACTCTAACCCTAACTTGTCATGACAAAAACCGAATGAAACAATAGCGTTATGTCATAAACATTTATGACTTGTTTATAATGTTTATGACACGTTCATAACAGTGTCATGTCACTCTTATGTAGAGACCTTCAAGTAAAGTGTAACCAAAGATTGTTCCCAGGTGTGTTGTTGACAGGCAGGGGCGTAGCACAAAATTCTGGGCCCTGTAGAAATGCATTTTGTATGGGCCCCTCCCCGCATCCACAGCTATTCATTCTAGCATCTTTTTGGGCCCTCCTCATGAAGGCCCTGGGTACTGGGAGTTCTGGGGGTCCGAAGCCCCTGTTGACAGGCAATAACATTTGAATTAAAAAAAAAGTAATGGATTGACTGAATTATAATTACACAAATGCCAATCAGTGAAACAATTTAAGCACTAATAAACGAAAATTAACATTTTCCTTTCAACATCTGAAATTCAAAATACTGTTTTCTTTATATTCAATAAGGTTAATTCATTTCCCATAACTGAGGCGACATTACTTTAACAAGACTAAAGGTATGTGTCCACAGGCTGCGTCATTTTCACACTTCCCATTCATTGTCTATGCGTGCAGCCTGGCAATGCATTGTGGTAGCGTCGAGGCAACGTTCGCGGGACGTGGCGTCGAGTTGCCTGCTCCTCATTTGCATAAATAGAGGTCCAGGCTACTTTATGCAACTTTATGCGACCTCTTAGTTTAGCGTGTTAGCATGCTAACAAAGCACTAAACACAAAGTATAGCTGAGGCTTATAGAAATGTCAAAACCAAAGTATTGGGCCAATTCAACTTTTGAACTGATGATGGCGCTGAATGAAAAGTTAGGGGATTACCGAAGTTATTGAAGTTCATCCTGATGGGAACATGGATGTGTGTACCAAATGTAATGGCAATCCATCCAATAATTGTTGTGATATTTCACTCAAAACCACAAATGTCAACTCAATCCCCAGAGAATCACATCAAACAAAAGTTCATTAAACATTTTAAACTTTTCCAAAACACAGTCTTGTTCACATTTGTTTTTTTTTAAAACAACTTAATTGCCTTACAAATGTAGCAGCATCAGTTTAAACATAACCACAATGTTGATTAGGGTTTAACCTAACCCACTCCAGTGTCACAGCACGTAGGTTGATAACTAATCAACTTACTTTACTCTGAATTAAGTTCATGTTTGTTTCATTGGCATTGGTTTTTTAATGTTAATTTACTTTATGAAGTCAAGTTTAATAATCAAGTCATTTTAGAGTTGGCGTTTTCCAATTCATTTTGTGCACTCTTCATTTGTAAATAATTAAAAGATATATCAGCTATAAATATTCCGTTCTTCACAGTTTTTCTTTTTGCTGTGGGAGGAGGTGCTCGTGTAATGAGACTTTTGGCTGATGAAACAGGGTGTTAGTCTGCCCACCAGATCTTGATTCATCTTCAGAAACTCTAATGGCACACACCGGGCCGATAATGGCGAGGTCAGTGACTCGAGTCCGTTTGGTGTGTTCCGTGCCTTCGTCCGTTGGAGGAGCTGTCAGCCTTCATTTTGGCCGACCTGACATGCTCAGTCGGAGACAGTGCAGTCGGGACTCACCCGGAAATGGCAAGCAGGATGAGCGTGACCAAGCCTCTCAAAATCTGACGAAAATCTTTTAAACTGACCTTTGTTGATCTGAAATGAAGACAGATTCAGCAACTGCACGGCCTATTTCTCACTTAAAATGTTTTCAGGAACACGTTTCGGTGAACTATTTTAGTACAATGTGAGATCGTATTCTGCTGAATGAGTCACCATTAATGGCCGGTTGAAAAATCCAAAATCCGGAAGCAGCAGCCAGACCCATGTGACACGTTCGTCCAATCAGCTGCCAGTTTTCATTTTTGGGCAACAATACAGATTAGCGCCACCTGCTGTTATGGAGACGTATTACGTCTCGTCGCTTCGGTGTGTTCCGAGGCACTTTTTTGACCAACTTGGGGAGACTGATCAGTCCAACTGCCTTTTCTGCCAACGGTCGGCTGTCTGGTTGGTGTGTAACTGCCTTTACATCAACTAAGCAAAGGCTGATTGGTTGTGGGATGTAGAGAACTTCATCTTGAATGCATGGAGAATACACCTCAGGGCTGATACAGCCTCAAATGGTATATGTTGTAGTGGGATGCTAGAGCACCTAACTGGAAGTACCCTTGCAGTAAAATGATACTGCATGGAAACATTCACAAACTGACATGAGTTTCTCCATATTGCTGTTCGTTCTGTCAAACTCCTGCACACATACAGGCTGCAGTTGAGTATTTCATGGTGATGGACTGTATCATAATGCACTGCTCCGATAAGAATGTGGCCGTTGCAAATGCTTAGATTGAGTTGTGCTTGCGGAGGTAAACATCTCTTCATGTCGTGATGAGTGAGACATCGGCGTGGTCAACCATAACCATTTCTCGAATTCGGATGAGTTCATCGACAATGTGCTTGCCTGCTGTTGCTTCACTTGTAATGGAGCTGTATGCATGTTTAACTCTTTTAGAGGAAAATGCTAATTTCAGCCTGAAGGCATGTAGTGACAAATGAGAGGGATAGTGAGACTGCTATCCCTGCCTCTCCTCTCTCATGGCATTTCTTTCTCTAGCAAATTACTCATATTCCCTGTCCAGCTCTTGTTCTTCACAATGGTCACATCTGTTTAGCATTGGCGTTTGAAAGAATTCTTCTTTTTTAAAACATCTTTATTAAATTCGATGAAATTTTGAATTGTTTTGTGTGTTTTTCACACTTAATGTTAAAGGGTTCAAGCCCATTTAAATTGCACCAATTGTGGATGGTGTTACTCCTTGGCTGCATCTCAAATGAATCCAAGTTGCACACGGTTTTGAGGCAAGCACATAAAATCCCCCCAAGAGCTACACACACACGAGCAGATACAGATCGCTGAGATATCAGAGACACATACTGTAAATGCACAAGGCAACAGATGTCAATGTAAGTGTGGTAATAAGAAACCAGCGGAGGGGGAGGAGGCGGGAGGGTGCAGATAGCAGAGAGAGTAACAGCAGCCAGTAGCAGGTCGGAGCAGGCAGTGGAAACAGAAACAGCAGCAGCAGCAGGAATGATTGTCAGGTGTGATAAACACCAGAACATCCACTTGTGGCAATGTGATTGGTGATTCTAAAGTTGCTTTTCCATTACATGATACCTGCTCGAAGAAGCCGCCTGATTTAACTTTGTCTTCCATATGTGTAGCACGGCAACAGGGAAGTCCCAAAATAAAATTGTATGTATGATTTCTGCACGCACGTGCAGAGGAGTGAGCATGGAGAGTTGCAAAAAAAAAAATAATAATAATAATATATATTATATTTTGTACTTGTTTAGTACTAATTAGCAAAAATGTTTAAAGTAAGACAGTGAACATGGGAAACATACTTGCTAATCATCAGCATGCTAGTATTGTTATAATAAACATCTTAGCATGCTCACACGTTTTGCCTTTAGTAGCTTTGCGGATCTGTTAGCTTAGCTGTAGACTTAATTTGGTTTCACAGCGCCGTGCAGCAAACCGTCCTGACAACCGCCAACCTGCAAGACTGTTTCCCAAAAAGGCAAAGCGTTTTTAAAAGCAGTGCCGGCTGCCCAGCGATCCCCCTTGATCAAAAAACTGCTTCCCCTCTGCCATCTTCCCCTGGGCCAGTTACTCTGTGGTAGTGTGGAAGCCTCTTTTAGTCTTGTGTTACATTTGGGCAGCATCTTTGTGTAAGACTGCGAACGTATTTTAGGCCCTGTAAGCAAAAGATGTATAAAATGAACAGATCTTTGTCAAAAACATACTCATCTTTGGGTGTACATACTCAAATATATCAACATGGTGTCATATCATCTGCACTGTCATCTGTGGGAAAAGGAAAAATGCAACACCAACCAAGGCCAAGGCAGCTGTTCTTGTTTTCTTGTTCTTGTTTTCCTTAAAAATCTGTTTGCAACACATTTCGGCTCCTTGAACTTCATCGGAGTATACTGAAATGACATACACATTTGCTACTGTAGCTTCTAACGTGACGTTTATTTATTTTTTATGCCTTTATTTTCTCAGCATTTATAAAGATGTAGCCTATCATAGTCAAGCTTTCCTGGTCAAATAATGAATAAATTAAAAATAAAAGAAATACGGACTGAATAATTCTTTCCAGATGACTGCCAACAGTCTCGTTTTTGTCCAAAGAGTACCCAACCCAAAACACTGTTTGAGAAACATTCCCGCTTCCTATCGGTTTTCCACAGCAGATGAGATGTTACAGTATCCTATCAGTGCAGCAGACTCCCAGGCACCCAGAGATACAGCACCCACCCACTGGGATGGATGGGTCTGCCAATCAGCTGAGCAGACTGCGGCCCAATCCTGGGCTGTGTGATTCTCTCCCACAACAGTGTGACTCACACACCGAGCTTTGCAGTCAGTGGAGTGTATCAGCCTCCCTCTTCACAGGAAACGCTGCCACCACTTAAACTTTTCCATCTCATTATGCACTTACATACATACAGCTGCTAACAAACCCAGTAAATCAGCCGGGCAAACGTGCGCCCAAAGTGTGCGAAGAGCATGTTGACAACACAGACAGAAAATAGTTCCTGCGATGACACTGATGCTAGCTCATATGCAGGCATGATGTGTTAATGATTTTGCCACAGGAAGAAAGAAAGAGACGGAAGGAAAAAAAAGGCTTCAAGCATCACAACTCTCTCTGTATTTCTCAGTAGGGCTAAGTTTACAAAATGGTGAAGTCTGGCGACTTTCGTGCGCAGAAACTTGATTGAAGATAATTACCTCTTCTGAAGAGTCCATCAAGTTTTGTTAATCCTCTGTGTCCTCCTTTGCTACAAGTAACTGCGTTGGGGGGGGGGGGGAGGAGGTTTTGGAACGTCAACAGGCCGGTAAACACAGCATACAAGTGCTGCAAAACAAATATCATTTTGAGGACAAGTTGTGACCTAGAGTAAGTGTGTGTTTGTCTCCATTAGGTGTCCCTCCTGTTGGTGAGATGAGATGAGTCACACTCACAGCTGTGACTCATCTTCCCAAAGTAACACGATGTACTCATTCAGACAGAAACACAGCTCACAGACACACAGACACACACACACACACACACACACACAGCCATGCACGCTGTACCCATAACTACACCTCACACGCCAGATCTCACAGGCAAATTATATGAATACATTTCATATTGTGCATGTAGTACTCACTTTTGCAAACATTTAGTTAGGCTACACGTGCTGCTCTTGTTGTCATTCCTTGCTAGCAAAACATTGGCCAGAACCTGTGATTTAAAAGTTGTAGCTCTAAAATGTCACCTTTTCAGGAGTTTAACGTGTTTCAGTCCTGCTGTCAGAAATCAGGAATCACTTTTTATCACTTTAATGCCACTTAAGAGAGATTAAAAATGTAAGATCTATTTGTATGAGTAGTTCATGCAATGTGTGGCTTGGAGAACCAAAACCTAGCTAAAAGAAGCTTAAAGCAGCTAAAAGCTGAATGAATCTTATTCCTCAGTGGCACCAGCACTAAATGCAACCCTTTTAAGAACAATTTGATTGAACATACATATAATAAATACCACTTGCAGTAGGTTTCAAATAGGTGTAAATTGTTGCCATTGTGGAACAGATTGATTAAATGAAACCAAACACTAACAAAGCCGAACACATTTAGGTATGCCGATGACAAGTTTATTGTTATGCACTAGTGATACTCGATCCTTACTTTATTCCATTATCTTCATCGTAGCCAATAACAAATGAGACATCAATAGTAACATCCAGTGGAATAGGGTGCAGTTAACCAACAGGACATCATGATTATTCTATTTTTTACATTTCTTTTTCTAACGTGTACTGTCTATTATTCAAGTGAATTTCATTAAACCGGAGGACCTGATCAAACAGGTGGACGTGACCCGCCGCTTCACCACTCACTGTGTGAGCCTGTAAACAAAAATTCTGATTGGAGTGTAAACAAAGAGAGGGGAAGTGCTAAGCCAATCGGAAAAGAGTCTTTGTTCGGAGTTGAAAATGGAGCACTTGAAGCCCAACTGTTGCCTGGAGACACATTGCAAGCAATTAACAGAGCCAGATTACAGTGGGGAAAAAATAGGTGATATTGTCAATGGGGCATGAATTGTGTGTGGGTGTGTCAGGGAGCGGGTGAGTGCATGTGCACGCTGTACATGTGTTGAATACCGAGCTGATCTTACAGGAACAGCATTAGTGGAGATATGTGAAAATGTAGATATTAGTAATGATTTATTTTTATCCTTAACCTTTCTTCTGCATGTGAGCGGCAAATTTAATGTCCTGCAATCCGTGTGCATGTGAATGGAAACATAATGTCTTCTATGTGATCTATGCAATATCATCATCTTGTCTAACTACTCGGAAAGATTGTATCACTGCTATTTAAAAAAAAGTATTGATACAAATATTGAGCGAAAATACAACAAACGCCATCAAGTGGAAGGTGAAAACACATCATTTTCTACCATTAGTCATTCGAATTCTGCTCTCTTTGAGTGTTGAGGTGGACATTACTCACTGTATTTTTTTGTAAATATAACACTAGTGCACTGAACGAACACAGTCTATGTTCAACAACGATATCCTGGTCCTGTAACATGAGGTGTTTAAGAGAGCCACAAGGTCTCTGGTTGTCTTGGGGCCTCATTTATATGTTTTAATTCAGTTTTATTAAAACAAATAGATGATCTATTTAGATCAAGTTGTGCTTTTGAAGCCAGATATGTGTTTATAATGTGTGTAAATACTATGGCTGCCCCCTCTTAGTCGATCAGTCAACGAATCGGTCATTTTTGGTCCTAGTCGACTAAGATTTCTTTAGTCAATTAGTCGTCTTTATGCTTTTTTCATGCTGAATGAATGAATTTCCACGAAACTTATGAGTAAATCTCTGATAAACACAAGATTTAAAGTGGTGCTTTTGCATGATTCTTTGTGGAGAAACTCCAGATCTTACAGATCTGTCGATTAAATCAACATATGAGTTAGTCGACTAAGAATGTTTTTAGTCGAGGACAGCCTTATAAAATACCCTGTCTCTGACTGTCTAGCTGGCGAGCTAACTTGCTAACCAGCTCGACTAGGCTAGCACTAGTCCATCACAATAGCTCCCAGAGCTTCTCTCTATTTTCTCTTTACTGTTCTGTTTGCACTCCCTGGAATTTTGTTCCCCGTTGTACAGCATTACACTAAATAAAAAGTTTTTGGAGAGGGAATGTAAAGCTCTCCAAGCTCACAATCTTCCCATCAGTCAGGTAGCCAATTAGCTTAGCCCGGTCGACGAAGGGTACAATAAGTTCACACAGTTTATTCAAATTACATATTAGTACCGTTGACTCCTCTCAGAACTGTTTGCACCATTCCTCTTTTGTGGAGCAGTTTATCTGCTAACAGGACGGTTAAATAAAAGTGGATAGTGCAATAGAGCTAATAAGCTATGATAACTTGCTCTATTTTTGTCTCTCAGGCTCTCCATCCATTTAGAGGTAGGCGTTGTCAAGACGGCGCAAATTATTGTGTCAAAGTTGAACTCTACATGAAACATTTGCACAGATTATTTGATGATCACAGCGATTCAATGGGAATAAATTAGTTTTACCCTTTTAAATCCTGGCGTGTCTAATTACAATATCACAAAACAACATCCATTTGAACAATTTGCATGCTAAAATGACACTTCATTGTCCTTCAAAAACAAGACAAAAACCAGGTAAATGAGGACCCAGGACTACAACAAAAGCCTGTACACAATGTAGCTCAGCAGGGATATTTTTTAAGAAGTGGACTGCACAATTTCCACTTTCGACAGTGTGATGGGTTTGTTCCCCTCTATACCTGGCGGATTAGTGACCACATCCCCGGGATCCCTAAATCCCTTCCACTTTGACCCTGACTCTTCTCTCCGTTCCCCTTCCCCCGGTCTGTGGAACAGCCTCTCTTTCAAGTTGGCCCTGGGGAGGATCCAAAAGACAACCCCCATCGCCGCCAGGGCTGAGCCGAAACAGCAGAGCCCGATCCCGGCTGCGGTGCTGAGGTGCAGCCCCCTGTTAAACCTGACAGCCCGGCTGTCCAGGAAGAACAGCTCCCCCTCTCCGAACGACTCGATTTTATGGGGAGTAGAGTAACCGACTGACAGGCTGGCAATACCTGCAGTCAGGATCAGGAGACCCAGGGCCAAGGACACCTGGAGGGAGAGGGAGACAGAAAGAAACCAAACGTGGATTTATGTGCAGACCTGGTCCTTTTTTTTCTACAGGGGGTCCTATTTGCTCAGTGCTCTTCACTTCTTGTTAGGAAAGGTCACTTTGTTGTCTGTGATGCAAAAAAAATATCCAAATTGCCAAATGGGCAGGGGGCTTACATGCAATCCCTCACCTTTACAAATACCACCACACCACTGCTTGCACTTCATCATACAGAGTTTAAAATGCACTGTTTGCACATTATAACATATAATGTATATCACAGAGAGGTTTTTTTAGAGTTATTACACTGGTGAAGCTTAATGCTGGCAGGTGAAAACAATTAACAGACACACCATCTCTGTCTGCAACAGTGACAAGGACAGCAGTCCATGGGGAGTTTGGCAGTCTAATCTTGGAAATAAAAGAGGAAAAGAATCTCAAAATAAGGTAAAATAAAATATTACACCTTTTTTTCAAATGGATCGTCATGTTTTGTTGAAAAGGGGTGTTCACCTCAGGCTTTTCCTATCACAGTAAGACTCAAAATAGCATGTAATTGAAATGACTGATTGAAGATTAGAAAACGATTATTGTTTGGGTTAAAATCTGTACGTTTGTTACGTTACTTCACTTCCGGTTAAACACGTGACGCAGAATGTGACATATTTACGTTTGTTAAAAAAATGGTCTCTCCTGGTCGAACGCATGGTCTCCTGGGTGAAGGTCCTGCATTTGTTCGATCCATCCACCACTCAACCTACTTCCTTACGTGGAATTTGGCGCTCTTGTACTTCGTCACCCTACTTCTTGCTTTGCTCCTGTCATGATAATACGGCCACTAGAGGGCACCGCCACTATAAACTGAAATATGGCTCGTAATTGCTGCTTGAACAACCGACTTATGGGGGTGTTTTTTTTTCGGGGGAGGAGAGCCTCTAAAATACATAATATGTTTCACTAACAAATAATGCAAGAAAAACGAGAGAGGCTGAGCAGTGAAAGTGCATAGACACCAACAGACACAATGAGCAACCACATGATGGTGAGTGATGTTAGCAGATTGGAGAGTGTAGCTGCTCTACCTTCCAGACTGCTGAGTTCCACCACAGGGTTGACCTCTGGCTCTGGGCGAACCCCGGATCCTCGGGGTCTCTCTCCCACATGGAGGACGAGCACTCCTCATAGAAGTGGTGCAGATAGGAACGAACCCCAAACTGAAGACAGCTAGAACCCGCCTGGGAGGATGTTGTGCACAAAGGGACCACATTACATGGGGAAAAAAAAGTCCTTACATAGTTTGGTAACACTTTACTTGAAGACAACATGACATAATGTCATCCTGTTTAATGTCAAGTTTTCTTAATAAGGACACTCCAAAGAAATGTAATGTCAAGTTGTCATGACAAATACATCTTCTGGTAATGCCATCCTGGTTAATCTCAAGTTGTCATTACAAAGAAATCCCAAACAAATTTAATGTCAACTTGTCATAATCAAGACAACCCAAACAATGTCAACTTGTCATGACAAAAACCAAATGACACTTAATGACAGAAGTCATAACCGTTTATGACTTGTTTATAACATTTATGACACGTTCATGACAGTGTCATGTCATAGTTATGACAGTGTCATGTCACGATTATGTCGATACCTTCAAGTAAAGTGTTACCCATAGTAATTTGCCTGCAGCTGTCTATCACGTTTGAAGAAAGCAAAGTTAACACTTCTGATTACAGTCCGCAAATTATAGGCTAGTGTAATATATGGAGTATCAATAAAATACTAACTTGGTACATATGCCAGTATGAATACATAAGTACAAGGAGTACAAATAACTTTGGTTTTGCGAGGTACTTTAACTTCACTACAACTTTTTAATTTGCTCTACCTATTTGATTAATACGAAGTACAGTTATACTATTACTGGCAGAAAGAAGGGAGAAAACAAGGCGACAGTGTGGTTTGACAAGTGTTAAAGTTAATTAACAACACTTACTGCTGTTCTGAAGGTATTTCCAGAATAAAGACTCTCCTAATTATCTGGATGAAAAATAATTCAAAGTAAATTTTTGAGGATTCTAGAAAATCCTTCAGGACTGTGTTGTTAAATGACCATTAATACCAGGCCAAAGACCTGTTAAATAAAGCAGCCCATGGTAGTTTTCAGTTTGTATTTCATTGGTACCCTATGTATAAATGGTTTCCACAGAAATATGAGGGCTGTAAATTAAAGTGTCACCAAAGCATATCAGATGTCCTCAGTCTATCTGCCCACCGTTGATCATACAACTATTTTAACTGTTACAAAATCAAATTAAACAAGAGTTTCACCCAGGAAAAGCTCACCTCACTCCTGGAGGATTCTCCTCCTGAGCCAGAGACACAGCCCTCAGAGCACAGCGCCATCAGACCTTGCACACTTGCAGTGAAAGAGAGAAACATTCTGTAGGTAATACATATTCAGAGCCCTGGACAGATTGATATGTGCACATGTCAGGCTGCGTTGTTGTAACACAAACACTGTTTATCTCCTGAATATGGATCTTCCTCTATAAAAGCCTCCATCCCTGAAGAAGGCTGGTTATAAATCTTGGCCTGTGTCGTCGGTCAGGTTATTGTTGCCGCATGTGAACGATTGACGGCTGCTGTGGCCCTAGGTGGCTCTATTACCACCCACGGATGAGTCACACAGATGCAAGAGCGTGCAGACTCTATTCTTCCTCATACACATTTGCACGTCTCTCTGTTGTTATTCTCCCGAGGCGGTTTGATTGATTTCTTTCATTCTCTCGCCTTCAAACAGTTTCTCTTAGCGGCTACACATGGCTGATCTCAGTCTGTACTGTACAGTGAGTTTAACCTGACTGCAATTTCAAACATAACCCTGACAAGCAAATCAGTAATCACCGACCGAGAACATCCTGCTCAGGTAGGCACGTTAGGCTTGTACCCTTCTCACTGGCCCAGATCTGTTGTTACCAAACTCTGTCCAATTAAACAAGCTTTTTGTGAGCCAGTGTGATTTGTGTTTACAAGCCCTGGTATGAATGGAAATTGTGGGGATATAAACAAAAGTAATACAAAAATGCGAGAAAATAAACAAAAGAGCCTGTGTGTAATGGCACCAAATTGAAGAAAGCTAATTCAAACAGATAAACAAACTCTTCAATTTCATTTGGCTGTCATGAATTATCCCTAAATTACCTGCTGCTGTTTGAGCTTTTACCGTATTGAGTAAAGCTTTTAGAAACAGCATTTACAAAGAAAGCTAATTGTGGCCGGACTTCATCAACCTTAAACCTATATACAAGTATTGACATCCCATTTATTTTTGTCTGGTTTGTTTTTCCTTATAAAAGAAATGATCTGACCTTTCTAGATGTATTCATGCTGAATGTCAAGACAATTAGAAAGATGGAGTCACAAGAAAATGAGGTAGCAAAGTCCATAACATAATACATCATTTCAATGGGCAACTTTATGTGAGCACTGATTAGTGACTCCAGTGGTGGAGGGTAACTAAAAACATTTACTTGGACTTAAGATTCAATTCAAAGATTCACATTATGATAAAGCCACATACAGCACATTGTTGAAGATAGAACCAATCGTTCCCAACAAAGCAGTGCCTAGTTGTGGCTCCTTGTTTTTAATGGGTTGTTGTTTTTGTCACTGTTCTCAAATCTTTGCTTTTATTATGAAATATTGTAAGTTTACCCCTTTGGGGCAGTTATTTAAATGAAACCATCTGAGAAGTTTAGAGGGGAAATATGTCTTTGGTGGAACTATTAATCATCTCATGACCCCTCAAATTAATTTTTGAGAACCTTTGGATTGGGTTGGTCCCTAAATTGGGAACCACTTTAGTAAACTACTTAACTTAATAGAAAGCTAAAACTAGCTCCAACTCAAACAGCTACACCAGTAAAATACTGCGTATGCATGAATGTATCAGCCTTAACTATCTAATAATGGCATATAGCATAACATGGTACTAAATGTTCTGCAAAACAAATACTTGTGATACTTTAAGTACATTTCGCTGATAGTACTGTGCTGTAGGCTACTATTACTTAGTATTTTTCCACTTTGGTATTGGCACTTTTATTTAAGTAAATGATCTGAGTACTTCTTTTACCAAAGCTGTTTAATATGCAATTATGCTTTTAAAGAAATATGTGGAGCGCTGACTGGTATACTATGATGGATTAGGCTCTTAAGTACCAAACTCATTGGTCTTGAATACCGACGTGGTTTATTTATATTTCATATGGCTTACAGATGGATTACTGATCTTTGATGATCATAAAACACATCAAACTTACTCTAATGCACGGTATCCTTTACTGATACAGTGGTACAACTGTTTTAGTCCCATAAAGAGTCTTTAATCAGAGTAGCGCTGTCCATGGTGCTAGTTTGCCCCAACTTTCTTCTCTGACTCACAGGCGAGGGAGGTTCTAATACAGTAGAGCCCAGTTTAAAAAAAAACACAAATTCACGCAATTTTTTTTAACCCATTGGATCCTGACGCACACCAAAAATGCAACAGGGTTTCTTTAGTGTCCCATACTAAAGTAGTTTTTTTTTTTTCTATTTCACCTTTGCTTCCCTAGTCTACCACTAAGACACGACATGTCGTATTTTGATCACATGCTTTCACAACAGGCAGAATTAAAAGGCATGGCGGTCAGAAACTAACGGAACACCAGTGAGTCATCGCGGCCATGTCACACTTTTCTCCATCGCACTTCATCTACAGCGGCTCACTTCCTTATTTTCCCTCCGCACCCGGAGCCTTCTCTCCTCTTCTCGCTCTAACCGAGTTTACAACGTGTGACGGACTCAGTCTTACCCCCCTGGCCGGAGTGCCCGCTCTTCTCACTGGGGATCCATGTGTTGTCGGACCGGTGGATCTCCAACGCTGCTGCTGATGTGAATCTGTTGAACGGGGACACTGAGCATGCGTGCAAATAGAGAGAAAAAAACTTAAACATAATACATGACACATGTCTGTTAACATCCCCTATCTTGATCAGAGAGGTAATTTAAAGAGTTTCGTCCACAGAGTTAGTTTACTAAAAAGTTATAAAGAGGTTTGTCACTTTGAAACACTTCCTCTCAGTGGGAAATCTTGTAGATGACTTTAGTAGTTACTTTGCAGATGAGGATTTTAAAAACCTATAATGCCTATATGTAAAACAATGCATTGTTATGCAGTTAATCAAACACAATACAATGTGCTTTATTGCAACAGTAAAATACATCTCACATGTTTCTGCATCAATAATAATAATCAATATTATAATATATAATAATACAACAACTAAAGAGCCTATGGCTGCATAGTGGGTACTTTTGCTTTTGTACTTTGTGTAGCCTATGTTTTGTGGTTATACTTTCATACTTACACTAAAGTAAGATTTGAAGTGCAGGACTACTTGTAACAAAGTGTTTTTCTAAATCATGGTATTAGTACATTTTCTTTAGTAAAATATCTTTAGACTTCTTTCACCACCGTAGTATCAATCAGTAGTATAACCAGACAATACTATTTATTCTTTTAAATATTATTTCCAGAGTTGTTCAGAGTGAGTCAAAGTTGGTTTTATTCCTCAGTTCATCATATATATCCTCTACATAATATAATATAGCAATCACAGCAGAACTTTAAAATACTGCAGAAAGAAACTAAAAAATATGTGTCTATATACCGCAGTAGATTAAAGCATTAGCCACTCAACTCAGCTTTGGGTACCATGGAGTCACTGCCCGCCTAAAGGAATATTTAGCGGAAAGCTGGATTAAGACTGCCTGTATATATTTATGACTGGCCTTAGTCTAGGTGTAGCACTGCTGTCAGGTATTCAGCTAGCATGAGTGGTTTGAAACTTTTCCTCTGGCACATTGTGCACCTGTCCAGATATTATCCCTTTGACGTTTGTCTAGTCTGAAGGGGTTTTGGTGTTTGGCCACAGGTGCTTTTAAATTGGTTCAAACTTTTCTTGAGTGACCTCGTCTTGAACCCTTGTCTTCTGCAAACTACCTCTAAGTAGCAAGTCAGTTAACCTTTTTTCCAAACTGCCCATTGTTTTAACCTGCACCATGACAATGCCCCCAATTTATATAAAGAAATTATGTTCTGGGTTCAGTGGAAAAGAGCTTGACTGGCTTGCACAGAGCTCTGGCCTCAACCACACCCATCAACTTTGGGATCAAATGGAAAGCCAAATGTGAGCAAGGCTCTTATCGCCCAACATCGTTTGATGGGAGAAAATCCCCACAGCCAGATTCTAAAGACTTGTGAAACGGTTTACATGGTTTAATTTTCCAAAAACACCATATTTTTGTTGTACTGCACATTGCTGCAGCTCCTCTTGTCCCCCTGTGTGTTGAGCTCTCTGTTTTAGCTACAGAGTGAGGCATCTCACTTCTGTTCCATCTTTGTTGGGAGTCACACATGCACAGTAGCTAGGTAAGGACTACTAGCCAGTCAGAAGCAGAGTATGAGGGCGTGCCATGCTAGCAGCTAGGCGAGCATTATAACGTGTGTTATAAAGTGACGCACATTTGTCACGGAAGTAAAGGCTGGACTACAATAGAGCAGTTAGGAGCAGTTAGTGAACAGTGTTTTCTGTTAGAGATGGTAAGTGCCTTTGGGGTGGACTTTGGGCTTTTTCACTTTGTAACACAATGGAAATGGAAAAGCCAAAAAGCATAATATGAGCACTTTAAAGAAAACTGGTGGCTGTCAAAGTGCCACTTCACCAATTTTACAAACAAAAGTAAGTTCCCTCGTCATTTGGAGTACTGCTACTCAGGGTTATCTTGGCTTGGAAACAAATTTACAACAGAAGTGTAAAAAAGGTTAGAAGGTGTTGTATTTACTGTGAAAGAGTTGAGCATTTACCAGGTAGGGTGGATGAAATTATACTATTGCTTGCATAACAGCAAATGTAGGTTTTAGTGTTTTTGGAGCTTCCACAACTTTATGAAAGTGCAACCCTAAATCCCTGGAGAAACCTTTAAAGCAGCAAATTACTGTAATGCAATGTATGGTTTACAAAAAAAGTCACGAGTGTGATCTGCCCACACACACACACACACACACACCTTTTGTGGGGCATTGTCCCAGTTACATATTTCTCGATGTCATCATGGCTTACTAAAATTCAGGATCCTAAATTTCAATATGGTGATTTTAATCAACATCTATAAATTATTACATGTGGTGTCCCACAGGGTTCTGTTTTGGCTCTCGTTTGCCACACTTTTAACATTTTCTGTTGTCCATTTCTATGCATTTTTGCTTTAATTGTATTTAAGTGCATCTTGCATCAATGAAGATTGCCCTTCTTATCACAACCTCAGGAGTGTGTATTATTAAGTGAAACATCCTCTAGGACTATTACAGAAATACCATGATGGTTTTTCATTTTGAAATCCGTTTTGTCTTAAAAGTATAAAAAGTCTTGCACTCCTTTCAAATTGAGAACTCTTTATAAAATTCTTAATGTCGTTTCGTGTAGCATATCAGATTTCATGTTTGTTAGGTTTAAACGATGAACAGATCCCAAATGCAGACAGAGCCAGGAGTGTGAATTAACAGGTTTTATTCAAAAGTACTCAAGTGTTAAGTCAACTTAAGTCAAGTTAAGTTCAGGTTTCCAGGGTGGAGATCAGGTCAGGTGAATGCCGGGAAGCAGCGGGTTCGTTAGAGAGAGACAGTAGGCCGGCTAGTGGTGGGGTCCAGTGGTGGTGGTTCTTGTTCGGTTGATGGCAGGAGTGAAACGGTAGCAGGAGTCACGTTCCAATGGCAGCTGAGGCACAAGAGAAGGGATCAGGACAGGCAAACATACAATTAGACTAACACAAGTTTGTCTGGAGCAAGACTTTGTCTGGAGCAAGACTAACTGTGGTCGTCTTGATTATGATCTGACACAGAGTGGAGGAATGACCGGGTAGGCCTGTATTCAGAGGTTGATTGTGGTAGATGAGATGCAGCTGGAACCCTGACTCCCGCACACCAGACTCTACTTCTGTAATTAAGACAGATAGAGAAAGGGGGAGAGGAGAGACAGGGAAGCTACCTAGGGGCAGCAGGCCTAACAGTTTCATGGTTGAGTCCTTTTAACTTTTCACCAACAGTGAGATAAATATTGTAAGGTAAGTTTGTACAACTCTAGAGTTTCTAAATTGTCCATCAAATGGCACTCTGACAGGATAGTCTGCTCAAATGAAGTGCTGCATTCACCAGCTGTCAATAATGCCTCCAGGAATGCAAACTAAAGAAGTGTTTCTGCCTCTGTAAGCAGTTTCACTCATTAAAAGCAGGCTCCCTTCAAGGCCTCGTCCAGCTCTGAAATAATGTTAAAAGAAACAGACACACACACACACACACACACACACACAGTCAGATATGTGCCAATATGTGTTCTGTAAATATTTCAGTGTTTCCTGAAGATGGATTATGTATGCAGACTGTCATAACAGATCCCAAATGAAAAGAAAACAAATACTGTAATTTTCACATATTTATCCAATGTGTGTGTGAAAAGAACATTTGCTACCAGGCAAACTGTGTGTGTGTGTGTGTGTGTGTGTGTGTGTGTGTGTGTGTGTGTGTGTGTGTGTGTGTGCATAGGGGTAGTGGTTCATCATATTTGTTATTTGGACACAGTATGGTAAGCCATTAAAGGCAGGATAAGACCGTTTCCAAGGTGCCCTTGTGAAAGAAAGACATGGAAAACTGGTCTTGTTTGTCATTCATTGCCACACACACACACACACACACACTCGATCATCTCCACACACACGCACGCATGCACTCACTCACTCACTCACACACATACAGGTTTTTGTATGACCAAGCCACGCTCTATCAGAGAGAGAGATAGAAATTTCCATGGTTACGAGTCCAGCAAGGTCAGACACAGGAAGTAAGTGCTAGGTGTTGATTGGCTGTTAGATAATTACACTTCCCTTAAAGATGATGCGCAAACAGGATTTTTTTTCTTCATTTACTCTATTTAGAAGCTGTTGTAAAGCATTGTCAGTAATTTCAGGTGCATGCCTTGCTGCACTTATTACCGCATTTATTCACCAGCTTGGGAGGGATAAATTATGCATTGTGCTTGTCTGGTATCTTAAAAATAACCTGTGCATCAACCCACACCAGCCTAAAAAGCCGCTGTCAATACCAACCTGATCTCACAGAATTCCGTGAAATGAACACGGCCCCTTAACTCAAAATCTGTGACAGTTTCACGGAATCGCCGAAAATTCCGTGACGGGCCCACGGATCCGATGCTTATGTAAGTCAATGACAGGCATCATCCGTGGTCTACGCACGGATTCCCTAATCACAGCACAATTCTTTCTGCCAGTTGGGCTGCGGCAGAGAAGCTGTATAGCTTTGCTATTATTGGTATTTTTAGCCCAATAACCGCTGTTTAAATCAACATTTATTCACCAGATCGTATCATGGTTTATTTGTATTTCTTTTAATGTTCTTATTTCGATCTATTTCGGCCAGGGAAGCTGGATTGCGTTGTTGTTCATTTATATTTTTAAAACTATAACGCTACATCTAGCAACATATATTTAGATGTTATCATAGTATACATTTCTTTATTTTAATAATCTTATTTCGGTCTTATTACCGCTGAAATATTACAATATACTGTAATACAGAACATTACGATATGATCCGAGCTACTGACACGTATTCAAAGCCGATATCCCACAATGCAATGCGGGCATTCATTCACAGAATCAGACAGCGATCAGCGGGTTTTTAACGCCAGTATCGCTTCAGTGTACATATATACAATCAGTGGTTTAGTCACCAGCAACAACACGTTGCTCAGCTTTGTTCCAGTAAGTTATGCATCGTAATAACGTTTAAAAATACTCTGGAAGTGACGTGGTACGTGCCGCTCGGCGGTTAAGAAGATGGAAAATACATAATATTCGTAATATTGATGTTTTTGTCTAACGTAGTATTTGAGGATGTAAACAATGAAGATATTAATAATAATAAAGTACAGTTGCATGTATTTGTCTCATGTATTGTGACAACAAATCAAATCAGCTGAAGACTCCGGAAGTGACGTAGTAATTACCGCACGGCATCTGTGAAAGCTTGCTACACACGAAGTGTAAAAGCAAGAATCTAACATTTTATTATTATTTTATTATGTTGCAAAGCTAAGCTAAACGGCTGCTGGCTGCAGTTGCATGTTTACCATGACATGAGAGTGGTGCCGATCTTCTCATTTAACACTTGGCAAGAAAGCAAATATGCATATTTCCCAAAATGTCAAACTACTTCTTTAAATTAACTCACTCTGTGCTTTTTTTCTCTCCCCCTATCTTGAACACATGTTTTGTAAGTTTACATTTTTTTCAGCTTGTTAAAAGTCTACCTATTTTCCTTTTCTTCTCTATATCTCTATACCTTATGGATTCACAAAAGGCATATTAAAACTCAAAATCATTCCGTCATCCTATCTCAAATGCAGGCATGCTTTGACTTATCTTATAATTGCACTAAAGGCTTGTTAACTCCGTTCCCTCTCTTTTCCCCCTGTCTGTCATATCTCTCTTAAATTCAAGCATACAGTCACGATACATCACTCTATCTCAAATACAGGCATACCTTTATAATTGCATAATTAAAAGCTGGTTAAATTCACTCTGCTGGTCTCTATCTCTTTCTTAAAAGCAGGTATTGGTGCACAGTTATGGATGCACCAAAGCTGTGTTCAAACCTCATATCTCTTGTTATCTTCAATGTAGCTGGGCTTTTAGGAAGCACACATTTTAATTGCACAATAAAGCCTTTGTAAAGCACAAATTCCCTCTCCCTCTGTATATTATATGGACTGGATCTGCTGCAGCGCTGCTGGCAGGGTGTGATGGCAGTGCACAGTTCAGAAGGTCATTGGATGTGATTGTGTGTGCGGGGCTGGGGCCGTGGAATGGCTGTGTTACATCACGCAGAGCGTCAGATAATGGCGCATTAACATGAATAATGCATCCCATGTTGACAAGCGGAGAGGAACACACAGTCTAAATATTCTATAAGGAGAGGAATTCATAAAATAGAATAGCACTTTGGGAACTAATGGGCCGTCTGGTGCCACATCCTATGATGAAGAGGCAGAGGAGTGTGTGCATGTGTTTGTGTGAATGTGTTAATGTGCGCCTGCATGACCGTATTGCTCGTTATTGTTCAATATGGGTTATAAAACCTTTTCTTCAAAAAAACTCTTTAAATGCATTCTCATTTTGGGCTATGTGCTTCTCATTGTGCTTGTCAGGAGGGAAAAATCTGTTTTTGAAAATATAGAAAGTAGTTTCATGTGCTGTATTCACTGTAATTAGATTTCCAGACAGTGGAAGCCTGGAGGAGACATATGGCAAAAAGAAAGCTGTCACAATATGTCTATACCTTTGCAAGCTTTAGACAGTTACTTCTATTGAAATTTTTTTGACTAGGGCTCTGATTGATTTGTTTTTGTGGTTGGTGGTTGAATATCTATTTAGAATTTTTTACTCCAATATAAGCAAAAGTCTTGCATTCACCATTAAAAGTACGAAATCAGCAACATTTTCTTAGTATAAAAAAAAAAAGTATCAAAAATAATGTTATTATTTAGGTGTAATGACCAGCTAATATAATGTTGGATTATTACTACTGATATATCATTGTATAAGCAGTATTTTTGAAAGATAAGTCTGTTGACTATGTATATATTTCTGATTGTCAACAAATATTTAAAGACCAAAGGCAACAATGCATTTGTTCATCTCTCGCTACTTCCTGGCTTCCTTACCTTGTCTGTGGCACTCAGGCCCAAGCCCATTGGTTCCTACTGAAGATGAGGGTCACATACTGTATATATCAACTTACTTTTTTAAAGGCTCATTAATTTTCTCGAACAGCTGGACATTGTATTTTCCAGCAAGCGATACCCAAACAGGAGTAAATTCTACATTTCTTCGGGGACTATTTTCAGCAGCGGACTACTGTAATAACAGTAACACATTTGGTCGTCTAGTGAGTATTTGTGGCATGTCACCCAGTGCAACAGTGTAGTTCATTAATAGTTTTTGAAAAGCAATGGAGCTCTATGATACAGAGGAACATATTAAACTACAAAATGCATTTCCTGCAGAAATCCGTGGGAATGCTGAAAAGCTAAATTGCTTAGGCTAAACTGGGTTGCTAGCTTAACTGCGTAAGAAGAAGGTGAAGTAGTGAGAACAGTTGGAAAAGTGGGAATGTTTAATTAATACGAATTTCATTGAAAACTTTAACACCCCTAATGTAAAAAACGATATGGAATATTTAAAGGGTTTTTAAAAAAGCTAACGCTGAACTGAATTATTGGCTTTGAAAGTAAAAATAAGCAGAGAAGAGAGAGCTGTGAGAAACATTTATGAAAATGCAGAAATATGAACAGCTAAAATCTCAAATGCATTGCAATGCACTGCTGGAAAAACCTGGAAGTTGAAATGTAAAACTGTCAGAGTTGGAAGCTGAACTGCATTACCTTAATAAGCTAAGAGGTGAAATATATTGCGAAAAAAGCTGGAAGCTAAACTGTAATACCATCAAAAGTGGAATTCCAAATTAATTATCTGAAAAGACTTAAAGAAGATATATTTTGTATTATTGTCAGACATATCCATTGCATAGAAATAAAAAACATCACCCTAAAGAGCTGAGAGGTGAAATATATTGCCTACAACAAAGGGGGCTGTAAAAGCTGAAAGACATAATGCCTTAATTAAAAGCCTGTTCAAAAAGGAAGGGTATACGATAGGTTAAGGCTTGAAAATGCACACTTTAAAGGGGTGATAGAATGATTATATAGGGTATTTCACAATGGTCCTTAAGGTCTCCTAATAGGGTATGTAACATTGGTTGGGCTGAAAATGTCCCAGGTTTTATTTTATTCAATCCTTACTGTACATACACACCGCCACCGACTTGAGCTTCTAAAGATACCGGAAGTCATTCATTTTCAATGGAAGCTGGCTTCCCTCAGCTGCAAGGAGCGCCAAATCTGTCTGCGTCGCGTTTTGAGCGACCAGAGCGTCAATCAGAAAGTTGAAAGTAGGTCAACTTTATGGTAATGAGCTATGACGCGGTTCAGCGGCAAACAGCGGCAAACGTCAGCAACCAATCGGAATATAAACGTCCTTCGCGCTGGCTGATTCCGGAGAAACATACAATGTAAACTTTCGTTCCTACAAAAACATTAGTTCCGAGAAAATGGAGGAAAAGTTCATAATCACCGTTGCTGGGTTCCCTATCATTTCTGATATGACGTTGTTTGCGTATAGGGACCAGTTAACGTTAATTGCCGGTCACATGGTCTCTAAACAGGCCGCTCACAGTGAAGTCCTGCACGGATCAACAGCTGGCAGCTGCTCGCTCTGCCTGCGTGCTGCTGTGGTTCAGCGGCTAACGAGCGAGCTAACTGCTAACAGACACCGCTGTGACCAACAAACAATACAAATTCTGTCATTATATATGTGATTTATAAAATAGTGTCAATGTATTGGCCGTGCAGTGGCTGCTTGTGCTTTTTCCATGATCGAACATAGAATGCTGCTACATCAGAGCGGCCAAAGCGTCAAACAGCTTCCCTGTACTTTTTGACAAGCGTCCTTGACAGGGCGGCTAGAGCTTCTTTGCAGCTCAAGTCGGCGGCGGTGTGTACGTACAGTTATGCATCCCTGTGGAATGTCTCTATTTGGAACAAGAGCTTTTCTTCCAAATATGGTATGCTCATGAATATTAAGATGAGCTGCGCGCTGATTGGTTGCACACACACACACAGACACAGAGCTGCCCCGCAGCACACACACACACACACACACACACACACACACACACACACACACACACACACACACACACCGCTGCCTGGCGCACAGCACACACACACACACACACACACACACACACATACGCACACACAGACACACTGTCTGTTACCGAAAGTACAGACAGACATGCCCAGACATGTCCGGGCGCGAGCAGCGGCTGCAGCGTGGCTAACATAACGTAAGCTCCAACACATAAACTCATCAACTAATGTTACTGTAAAAAGCACCATATACACATTTTCGTTACAGTTTCATCATTGGTGTGTCACGCACACCAATGCAAAGTTTCGACACTTTCATTACAACTAGTCTTGTTGTAACGTTACCCTTGAGACATTAAAAAACTCACCCTGTAGCTAGCTCAGTGTCTCAGCGTGGGGACATTTAGCGGAGAGTGAAGCCCACAGGCACGTCCTCTGTGCCGCTACGTTAGATCCACAACTCCCGCTCCGTTGTCCGATATCTACTCATTCTAAACACTTTTCTCTGGGCCAGTATTCCATTGTATAGCCTGGACCACTGCATTTACGGCCGTGGTTCATTTTCAATATCCTTGAAAAACTTCCAAACTCTCTTCTTTCTAAAGTACACAGCGTAGCTTGCAGATAAGCTTGTGTGTGAGATCCTGACAGAGCTCCAGCTCATAGCGGGTCTGTGAAGGTGGAGAGGCCGGCCGGGAAGGCAGCAAACCCAGCAAGCAGCCGCCGGCATGTCACGGCAGATTGTGAATTTTCTCAAGTCCGACACAGTCATACCAAATTTGCAATTAGCCATGCAATTAGCATTTTCGTAAAACGGCCCATATTTGAGCTCTACATGGTTGATTTCTCGCATAAAAAGGTCTCAGAAGTGAATTTAGTAATGAAATAGCAGGCAAACAATGTATACAATTTCTGAGATCTGCGCGACCTAAATTCAGAAGACCAGCTGTCCTCAGGTCAGTGGTCCTTGGTCCTTGGTATGTAAATTTTGGGGCATGACAAAGGTACAGTCAGGTCCATAAATATTGGGACATCGACACAATTCTAATCTTTTTGGCTCTATACACCACCACAATGGAGTTGAAATGAAACAAACAAGATGTGCTTTAACTGCAGACTTTCAGCTTTAATTTGAGGGTATTTACATCCAAATCAGGTGAACGGTGTAGGAATTACAACAGTTTGTATATGTGCCTCCCACTTTTTAAGGGACCAAAAGTAATGGGACAATTGGCTGCTCAGCTGTTCCATGGCCAGGTGTGTGTTATTCCCTCATTATCCCATTTACAAGGAGCAGATAAAAGGTCCAGAGTTCATTTCAAGTGTGCTATTTACATTTGGAATCTGTTGCTGTCAAATCTCAATATGAGATCCAAAGAGCTGTAACTATCAGTGAAGCAAGCCATCATTAGGCTGAAAAATCTAAACAAACCCATCAGAGATTCATTAGGTGTGGCCAAATCAACTGTCTGGAACATTTTTAAAAAGAAAGAACGCACCGGTGAGCTCAGCAACACCAAAAGACCCGGAAGACCACGGAAAACAACTGTGGTGGATGACCGAAGAATACTTTCCCTGGTGAAGAAAACACCCTTCACAACAGTTGGCCAGATCAAGAACACTCTCCAGGAGGTAGGTGTATGTGTGTCAAAGTCAACAATCAAGAGAAGACTTCACCAGAGTGAATACAGAGGGTTCACTACAAGATGTAAACCATTGGTGAGCCTCAAAAACAGGAAGGCCAGATTAGAGTTTGCCAAACAACATCTAAAAAAGCCTTCACATTTCTGGAACAACATCCTATGGACAGATGAGACGAAGATCAACTTGTACCAGAGTGATGGGAAGAGAAGAGTATGGAGAAGGAAAGGAACTGCTCATGATCCAAAGCATACCACCTCATCAGTGAAGTATGGTGGTGGTAGTGTCAGGGCGTGGGCATGTATGGCTGCCAATGGAACTGGTTCTCTTGTATTTATTGATGATGTGACTGCTGACAAAAGCAGCAGGATGAATTCTGAAGTGTTTCGGGCAATATTATCTGCTCATATTCAGCCAAATGCTTCAGAACTCATTGGACGGCGTCACAGTGCAGATGGACAATGACCCGAAGCATACTGCGAAAGCAACCAAAGAGTCTTTTAAGGGAAAGAAGTGGAATGTTATGCAATGGCCAAGTCAATCACCTGACATGAATCCGATTGAGCATGCATTTCACTTGCTGAAGACAAAACTGAAGGGAAAATGCCCCAAGAACAAGCAGGAACTGAAGACAGTTGCAGTAGAGGCCTGGCAGAGCATCACCAGGGATGAAACCCAGCGTCTGGTGATGTCTATGCGTTCCAGACTTCAGGCTGGAATTGAATGCAAAGGATTTGCAACCAAGTATTAAAAAGTGAAAGTTTGATTTATGATTGTTAATCTGTCCCATTACTTTTGGTCCCTTAAAAAGTGGGAGGCACATATACAAACTGTTGTAATTCCTACACCGTTCACCTAATTTGGATGTAAATACCCTCAAATTAAAGCTGAAAGTCTGCAGTTAAAGCACATCTTGTTCGTTTCATTTCAACTCCATTGTGGTGGTGTATAGAGCCAAAAAGATTAGAATTGTGTCGATGTCCCAATATTTATGGACCTGACTGTAGAGACTAGAGCCAAATAAGGTAGGAGTTGAGGAGTTGACGTCAACTTTTAGCTTTGTTGAGATTCGCCTGTTTTCAGCAGCAGTTTCAAATTGTGAGTATTGCATTGGAAAGGGATGTCAATGGGACTTTGAGGAACTACAGTGGTGTGAAAAAGTGTTTGCCCCCTTCCTCATTTCCTGTTCCTTTGCATGTTTGTCACACTTAAGTGTTTCGGAACATCAAACCAATTTAAACAAAAGTCAAGGACAACACAAGTAAACACAAAATGCAATTTGTAAATGAAGGTGTTTATTATTAAAGGAGAAAAAAAATCCAAACCATCATGGCCCTGTGTGAAAAAGTGATTGCCCCCCTTGTTAAAACATACTATAACTGTGGTTGTCCACACCTGAGTTCAATTTCTCTAGCCACACCCAGGCCTGATTATTGCCACACCTGTTCACAATCAAGGCATCACTTAAATAGGAGCTGCTTGACACAGTAAGGTCCACCAGAAGATCCTTAAAAGCTACACATCATGCCGAGACCCAAAGAAATTCAGGAACAATTGAGAAAGAAAGTAATTGAGATCTATCAGTCTGGAAAGGGTTATAAAGCCATTTCCAAAGCTTTGGGAATCCAGCGAACCACAGTGAGAGCCATTATCCACAAATGGCGAAGACATGGAACAGTGGTGAACCTTCCCAGGAGTGGCCGGCCGCCCAAAATTACTCCCAAGAGCGCAGCGACGACTCATCCAAGAGGTCACAAAGACCCCACAACAACGCCCAAAGAACTGCAGGCCTCACTTGCCTCAGTTAAGGTCAGCGCTCATGCCTCCACCATCAGGAAAAGACTGGGCAAAAATGGCCTGCATGGCAGAGTTCCAAGGAGAAAACCACTGCTGAGCAAAAAGAACATCAAAGCTTGTCTCAATTTCTCCAGAACACATCTTGATGATCCCCAAGACTTTTGGGACAACATTCTGTGGACCGATGAGACAAAAGTGGAACTCTTTGGAAGGTGTGTGTCCAAGTATATCTGGCGAGAAGGAACACTGCATTTCATAAAAAGAACATTATACCAACTGTAAAATATGGTGGTGGTAGTGTGATGGTCTGGGGCTGTTTTGCTGCTTCAGGACCTGGAAGACTTGCCGTGATAAAAGGAACTATGAATTCTGCTGTCTACCAAGAGATCCTGAAGGAGAATGTCCGACCATCTGTTCGTGTACTCAAGCTGAAACGAACTTGGGTTCTGCAGCAGGACAATGATCCTAAACACACCAGCAAGTCCACCACCGAATGGCTGAAGAAAAACTAAATGAAGACTTTGGAGTGGCCTAGCCAAAGTCCTGACCTGAATCCTATTGAGATGTTGTGGTATGACCTTAAAAAGGCCGCTCATGCTCGAAAAACCCTCTAATGTAACTGAATTAGGACAATTCTGCAAAGATGAGTGGGCCAAAATTCCTCCAGGACGCTGTAAAAGCCTCATTGCACGTTATCGCAAACGCTTGGTTGCAGTTGTTGCTGCTAAGGGTGGCCCAACCAGTTATTAGGTTTAGGGGGGCAATCACTTTTTTCACACAGGGCCATGATGGTTTGGATTTTTTTTCACCTTTAATAATTAACACCTTCATTTACAAATTGCATTTTGTGTTTACTTGTGTTGTCCTTGACTATTGTTTAAATTGGTTTGATGTTCCGAAACACTTAAGTGTGACAAACATGCAAAGGAACAGGAAATGAGGAAGGGGGGCAAACACTTTTTCACACCACTGTATGTCTATTTTACCCACTGAACTGTCGTAATTCAACTATGACAAGGTAAAATCGGTTTTGCATTCTATCACCCCTTTCAAAATGGCATCAGAATCAGAAAGGGTTTTATTGCCAAGTACGTTTTTTAACACATACAAGGAATTTGTTTTGGTGGTGTTGGTGCATGTCACACATTCTCTAGATGGAATATTAAACAATATAAGTATAGGTATAAACAATATAAGTATAAGTATATGCACACAGTATGTATTAAATAAAAAATAAAGATATAAATAAAAAATAAAGAGCATTACAGCAGAGAGAGAACAGTGACATGAAGAGCCAGGGGTGGAGAGTCAGGGTGGTTTCCGGGCCGTGGTTTCATAGGATCCACGGTGCACCGAAAGTAAATCCACTTTGTTTCAAAAATGGAAGTTTTAGCACAAACTTGGGCGCTGACCTGTTACAATCAGAGTTGAGATGGAAAGCGATGATTTTGGTGTGTCAGCAGGTTTTATAGTTTAAGGCCCCATGCTGTGTTTGAGGAACCTCTGAACCAATGGGAAGAATTAAAGTTCCAGCAAGGTGCAAACCTTATCTGCAGGACCCTCCCTCCGGCCATTTTACACTCTTCTCTTAATTTAGTTTGGAGCAAGGGATGTGGAATTTGCATGTAGGCCGAAACCCTCTGTTTGAAAGACCACATGGTCTCTGAGTCTTTTGTCTCTGAGTGCCGGTTGGCCACATGTGTTCTTTTGTACAAGATCAGTTTATGCACATCTGTTTGGATCCAACACCGGGGTGGGAGGGATCGGCCACAATCATTCCAGCTCGCTTCAGAGTCCTGGTGACATACAGTGGTGAAAAAGTGTTTGCCCCTTCCTCATTTCCTGTTCCTTTGCATGTTTGTCACACTTAAGTGTTTCTGAACATCAAACCAATTTAAACAAAAGTCAAGGACAACACAAGTAAACACAAAATGCAATTTGTAAATGAAGGTGTTTATTATTAAAGGAGAAAAAAAATCCAAACCATCATGGCCCTGTGTGAAAAAGTGATTGCCCCCTTGTTAAAAACATACTATAACTGTGGTTGTCCACACCTGAGTTCAATTTCTCTAGCCACACCCAGGCCTGATTATTGCCACACCTGTTCACAATCAAGGCATCACTTAAATAGGAGCTGCTTGACACAGTAAGGTCCACCAGAAGATCCTTAAAAGCTACACATCATGCCGAGACCCAAAGAAATTCAGGAACAATTGAGAAAGAAAGTAATTGAGATCTATCAGTCTGGAAAGGGTTATAAAGCCATTTCCAAAGCTTTGGGAATCCAGCGAACCACAGTGAGAGCCATTATCCACAAATGGCGAAGACATGGAACAGTGGTGAACCTTCCCAGGAGTGGCCGGTCGCCCAAAATTACTCCCAAGAGCGCAGCGACGACTCATCCAAGAGGTCACAAAAGACCCCACAACAACGTCCAAAGAACTGCAGGCCTCACTTGCCTCAGTTAAGGTCAGCGCTCATGCCTCCACCATCAGGAAAAGACTGGGCAAAAATGGCCTGCATGGCAGAGTTCCAAGGAGAAAACCACTGCTGAGCAAAAAAGAACATCAAAGCTTGTCTCAATTTCTCCAGAACACATCTTGATGATCCCCAAGACTTTTGGGACAACATTCTGTGGACCGATGAGACAAAAAGTGGAACTCTTTGGAAGGTGTGTGTCCAAGCATATCTGGCGTAGAAGGAACACTGCATTTCATAAAAAGAACATTATACCAACTGTAAAATATGGTGGTGGTAGTGTGATGGTCTGGGGCTGTTTTGCTGCTTCAGGACCTGGAAGACTTGCCGTGATAAAAGGAACTATGAATTCTGCTGTCTACCAAGAGATCCTGAAGGAGAATGTCCGACCATCTGTTCGTGTACTCAAGCTGAAACGAACTTGGGTTCTGCAGCAGGACAATGATCCTAAACACACCAGCAAGTCCACCACCGAATGGCTGAAGAAAAACTAAATGAAGACTTTGGAGTGGCCTAGCCAAAGTCCTGACCTGAATCCTATTGAGATGTTGTGGTATGACCTTAAAAAAAGGCCGTTCATGCTCGAAAACCCTCTAATGTAACTGAATTAGGACAATTCTGCAAAGATGAGTGGGCCAAAATTCCTCCAGGACGCTGTAAAAGCCTCATTGCACGTTATCGCAAACGCTTGGTTGCAGTTGTTGCTGCTAAGGGTGGCCCAACCAGTTATTAGGTTTAGGGGGCAATCACTTTTTTCACACAGGGCCATGATGGTTTGGATTTTTTTTTCACCTTTAATAATTAACACCTTCATTTACAAATTGCATTTTGTGTTTACTTGTGTTGTCCTTGACTATTGTTTAAATTGGTTTGATGTTCCGAAACACTTAAGTGTGACAAACATGCAAAGGAACAGGAAATGAGGAAGGGGGCAAACACTTTTTTCACACCACTGTAGGTCCTGGAGCGGCGGCAGATTGCAGCCAATCTCCTTCTCTGCAGACCGAACGACATGCTGCATCCTGCCCTTGTCCTTGGCAGTGCTAGCAGCGTACCAGATGGTGATGGAGGAAGTGAGGATGGACTCAATGGTGGCTGTATAGAAGTGCACCATCATTGTCTCTGGCAGGTTGAATTTCTTCAGCTGCCGCAGGAAGTACATCCTCTGTTGTGCTTTCTTGACAAGGGAGCTGATGTTCAGTTCCACTTGAGATCTTGGGAGATGGTAGTTACCAGGAAGCAGAAAGACTCCACAGTGTCAATTGTGGAGCCACAGAGGGTGATGGGGGCAGGTGGGGCTGGGTTCTTCCTTAAGTCCACAAACATCTCCACTGTCTTTAGAGCGTTGAGCTCTAGATTGTTTTGATTGCACCAGGTCACCAGGTGGTCAGCCTCCCACCTGTAGGCGGACTCGTCTCCATCAGAGATGAGTCCGATGAGGGAGGTGTCGTCCGCAAACTTTAGAAGCTTGACGGACTGGTGACTAGAGGTGCAGCTGTTGGTGTACAGGGAGAAGAGCAGAGGAGAAAGAACACAGCCCTGGGGCGATCCGGTGCTGATGGACTGTGAGTCGGAGACGTGTTTCCCCAGCTTCACATGCTGCTTCCTGTCAGACAGGAAGTCAGTAATCCACCTGGAGTTGGAGTCAGGCACGCCTAGCTGGGAGAGTTTCTCCTGAAGCAGAGCCGGGATGATGGTTTTAAAGGCAGAGCTGAAGTCCACAAACAGGATCCTGGCGTAGGTTTAGTATAGTATAGTATAGTATGTGAAAGTAAGTCTGGAAAAACATGAGAACTCCAGACAAAAACAACCCTGCCCAGACTGGGGATTGATGTAACATCCATGGTATAACATATGTTGAAAACAGTCATATTATAGTATGTCGTAAAAAGCCATTTAAAAGTCATAGTATGATACGTCAAAATAAGTCATGGTTTGACAAAAATAGTCAAAGTATAGGATGTCAGAAAAAGTGATAAAAACACCATAGTATAGTATGTCAAAAAAAGTGATAAAAAAGCCATAGTATAGTAAGTCGAAAAAAGTGATAAAAAAGCCATAATAAAACATGTCGAAAAAAGCCATAGTATAGTATGTCGAAAAAGTAATGAAAACGCCATAGTATAGTATGTCCAAAAAAGTGATAAAAAAGCCATAGTATATATATATATATATATATATATATGTCAGGCTGGGATTGATCCAACAACCTTCTGATAACAGAGAAAGCATTCTAACTCCAAGCCATAATTAATACAACAGTGTCATGAGTTTACATTTTTTTTTATAAAAGTCGTATAATATAAAAACATTATAAAAAAGCCATAGCATAGTATGTCGAAAAAAGTGATGAAAAAGCCATAGTATAGAATGTCGAAAAAAGTGACAGGAAAGCCACAGTATAGTATGTTGAAAAAAAATGACGAAAAGCCATAGTATAGTATGTCGAAAAAGCCAAAGTATAGTATGTTGAAAAAGTGATAAAACATCATAAAAAAAGCCATAGTATAGTATATCAAAAAAAGTGAGAAAAAAGCCAGAGCGTAGCATATCAAAAAAAGTGATAAAAAAGCCATGGTATATTAATGTCCAAAAAAGCCATAGTATAGTATGTCCAAAAAAGTGATAAAAAAGCCATAGTATAGTATGTCCAAAAAAGCCATAGTATAGTATGTCGAAAAAAGTCATAGTATAGTATGTCAAAAAAAGTGATAAAAAAGTCATAGTATAGTATGTTGAAAAAAGCCATAGTATAGTATGTCGAAAAAAGTGAAAAAAGCCATAGTATAGTATGTCGGAAAAAGTCATAGTATAAAATGTCGAAAAAAGTGATAAAAAAGCCATAGTATAGTATATAATATATGGTATGTATATGTCAGCCTGGGATTGATCCAAAAACCTTCTGATAACAGAGAAAGCATTCTAACTCCAAGCCATAAGTAATATAACAGTATCGGGAGTTTAAAAAAATTGATAAAAGGTGTAGAATATAAAAACATTATAAAAAACCCATAGTATAGTATGTCGAAAAAACCAGTGTATCAGTGTGTCGAAAAAATTTATAAAAAGCCATAGAATATAGTATGTAGAAAAAAGTGACAGAAAAGCCACAGTATCGTATGTTGAAAAAAGTGACAAAAAGCCATAGTATAGTATGTTGAAAAAGCTCTGGTATAGTATGTTGAAAAAGTGACAAAACATCATAAAAAAAGCCATAGTATAGTATGTCAAAAAAGTGATAAAAAAGCCATAGTATAGTATGTTGAAAAAAGCCATAGCATAGTATGTCAAAAAAGTGATAAAAAAGCCATAATATAGTATGTTGAAAAAAGCCATAGTATAGTATGTCGAAAAAGTGATAAAAACGCCATATATAGTATGTTGAAAAAAGTGATAAAAAAGTCATAGTATAGTATGTCGAAAAAAGTGACAGAAAAGCCACAGTATAGTATGTAGGAAAGTTTTAGGTTGTTTTGTTTGTTGTGTTGGTGCCTCATCTCCGAATAAAATAGAAACTGCTACTTTGCAATTCTTTGTCCTGGCCATGTTTGGGTGTGGGAAGAGTGGGGGGGGGGCACACATTATGTTGCGTCCGGTTTAACCCTAGACATCAGCTCGTAACAAGTATGTCGCAAAAAACGCCATAGTCGAAAAAAGTGATAAAAAAGCCATAGCATAGTAAGTAAAAAAAAAAGTGATAAAAAAGCCATAATATAACATGTCAAAAAAAGCCATAGCATAGTATGTCGAAAAAGTAATGAAAACGCCATAGTATAGTATCTCAAAAAAAGTGATAAAAAAACCCATAGTATAGTATGTCAAAAAACTGATTGATCCAACAACCTTCTGATAACAGAGAAAGCATTCTAACTCCAAGCCATAAGTAATATTAAAAGGCGTAGAATATAAAAACATCTTAAAAAAGCCATAGTATAGTATGTCGAAAAAGTGATAAAAAAGCCATAGTGTAGTATGTCGAAAAAAGTGATAACATTTAAGCCTGGGATTGATTCACCAACTTTCTGACAAAGGAGCAAGCATTCTACCAGCAAGCCACAAGTCATGTAATAGGTTTGTAAGTTCAAAAAAATTAATAAAAGGCGTAGAATATCAAAACATTATTAAAAAAAAGCCATAGTATGTCAAAAAAAGTGTTGAAAACCGTGATGGTATATGTCAGACTGGGATTGAACCACAACATTCTGATAACAAAGCAAGCATTCTACCTCTAAGCCACATGTAATATGACAGTATTGTGAGTTTAAATATTTTTATGAAAGGCGTGGCATATAAAAACATCTTAAAAAAGCCATAGTATAGTATGTCGAAAAAAGTGATAAAAACGCCATATTATAGTATTTCAAAGAAAGTGATAAAAACGCTATAGTATAGTAAGTCAAAAAAAGCCATAGTATAGTATGTCGAAAAAAGTGATAAAAACGCCATATATAGTATGTTGAAAAAAGTGATAAAAAAGCCATAGTATAGTATGTCGAAAAAAGCCATAGAATAGTATATCGAAAAAAGTGATTAAAAAAAACCATAGTATAGACACTATGTTTATGTTAGCCTTGGATTGAACCAACAACTTTCTGAGAATGGTGCAAGCATTCTACCTCTTAGCCACAAGTAATATAACATTGGGAGTTTAAAAAAATGAGTATAGTATATAGCATAGTATAGTATGTCGAAAAAAGCTATAGTATAGTGTATCGAAAAAAGTGATAAAAAAGTCATAGTATAGTATGTCGAAGAAATGGATAAAAACGCTATAGTATAGTAAGTCGAACAAAGCCATAGTATAGTATGTCGAAATAAGTGATAAAAACGCTATAGGATAGTATGTTGAAAAACACCGTGTAGTATAGAGTATGTATATGTTAACTTGGGATTGAACCAACAACCATCTAATAATAGAGCAAGCATTCAACCACCAGGCCACAAGTCAGACAACAGTTTTGGAAGTCCAAAAGAGATGAAAGGCGTAGAATATAAAAACATTATAAAAAAAGCCATAGTAAAGTATGTCGAAAAAAGTGATAAAAACGCCATATTATAGTATTTCGAAGAAAGTGATAAAAATGCTATAGTGTAGTATGTTGAAAAAAGTGATTAAAAAAGCCATAGTATAGTATGTTGAAAAAAGTGAAGACACTTAAGCCTAGGATTGATCCACCAACTTTCTGACAGAGGAACACACATTCTACCAGCAAGCCACAAGTCATACAACAGATCGGTAAGTTCAAAAGAATTAATAAAAGGCAAAGAATTTCAAAACATTATTATACATAGAAAGTTGAAAAAAGTGATAAAAAAGCCATAGTATAGTATGTCGAAAAAAGTCATAGTATAGTATGTCAAAAAAGTGATTAAAAAAACCATAGTATAGTATATATAGTATGTTTATGTTAGCCTGAACATTCTGATAATGGCGAAAGCATTCTACCTCTTAGCCACAAGTAATATAACAGTATTGTGAGTTTAAAAAAATTTGTATAGTATATAGCATAGTATAGTATGTCGAAAAAAGCTATAGTATAGTGTGTCACAAAAAGTGATAAAAAAAGTCATAGTATAGTATGTCAAAAAAATTTATAAAAACGCTATAGTATAGTAAGTCGAAAAAAGCCATAGTATAGTATGTCGAAATAAGTGATAAAAACGCCATAGGATAGTATGATGAAAAAAAGCGCTAAAAGAAACACAGTGTATTATAGAGTATGTGTATGTTAACCTGGGATTGAACCAACAACCTTCTAACAACAGAGCACGCATTCAACCACAAAGCCACAAGTCATGTAACAGTTTTGAAAGTTCAAAAAAGATAAAATGCGTAGAATATAAAAACATTATTAAAAAAGCCATAGTAAAGTATGTCGAAAAAAGTGATAAAAACACCATTTTATAGTATTTTGAAGAAAGTGATAAAAATGCTATAGTACAGTATGTTGAAAAAAGTCATAGTATAGTATGTTGAAAAAAGTGATAAAAACACCATAGTATAGTATGTCAAAAAAAGTGAAAACATTTAAAGCTGGGATTGATCCACCAACTTTCTGACAAAGGCACAAGCATTCTACCAGCAAGCCACAAGTCATATAACAGTTTTATACATTCAAAAGAATTAATAAAAGGCGAAGAATTTCAAAACATTATTATATATAGAAAGTGATAAAAACGCTATATTATTGTAAGTTGAAAAAAGCCATAGTATAGTATGTCGAAAAAAGTCATAGTATATTATGTTGAAAAAAGTGATAAAAACGCCATAGTATAGTATGTCGAAAAAGTGATTAAAAATAAGTATAGTATATTAGCCTTGTTGAACGAACAACATTCTGATAATGGTACAAGTATTCTACCACTTAGCCACAAGCAACATAACAGTATTGTGAGTTTAAAAAATTAGTATAGTATATAGCATAGTATAGTATGTCGAAAAAATTGATAAAAACGCTATAGTATAGTATGTTGAAAAAAGTCATAGTATAGTATGTAGTATAGCATAGTAACAACCTTCTAACAACAGAGCAAGCATTCAACCACCAAGCCACAAGTCATGTAACAGGTTTATAAGTTAAAAAAAATTAATGAAAGGCTTAGAATTTAAAAACAGCATAAAAAAAGCCATAGTATGTCAAAAACAGTGATAAGAAAACTGCAGTATAGTATATGTCAGGCTGGGATTGAACAAGCAACCTTTAGGATAATGAAACAAGCATGCTTCCTCTAAGCCACAAGTAAGAAAACAATATTTCAAATTTAAAAAAATTGATAAAAGATGTAGAATATAAAAACATCTTAAAAAAGACATAGTATAGTATGTCGAAAAAAGTGGTAACATTTAGGTCTGGGATTGATCCACCAACCTGACAAAAGAGCAAGCATTCTACCACCAAGCCACAAGTCATATAACAGTTTTGTAAGTTCAACAAAATTCATAAAAGGCGTAGAATTTAAAAACAGCATAAAAAAGCCATAGTATAGTATGTCAAAAAAGTGATAAAAAAACACAATAGTATAGTATGTCAAAAAAGTGATAAAAAAACGCCATGGTATAGTAAGTCAAAAAAAGTGATAAAAACGCCATAGTATATATATGTTAGCCTGGAATTGAACCAACAACATTCTAAGGGAGCAAGCGTTCTACCTCTTAGCCACAGGTAACATAACAGTATTGTGAATTTAAAAAAAATTGATAAAAGGTGTAGAAACATTGAAAAAAGTGATAAAAACGCCATAGTATAGTATGTCGAAAAAAGTGATAAAAACGCCATACTATAGCATATACAGTATGTATATGTTAACCTCGAATTGAACCAACAACCTTCTGATAATGGAGCAAGCATTCTATCTCTAAGCCACAAGTAACATAGCGGTATAGCAAGTTCATAAAAATTCAAAAAAGGCGTTGAATTTAAAAACAGCATTAAAAAAAAAACCCATAGTACATAGAAAACTGTGAAAAGTGTCGAAAAAAGTGATAAAAAAGCCATAGTTTAGTATGTCAAATAAGTGATAAAAAAAGTCATAGTATAGTATGTCGAAAAAAGTGATAATAAATTCAATGACCTGTTGACTATGTCGAACAAAGTCATATAGCATATCAATAAAAGTGATAAAAAAAACTCTACTTAAATGCAGTAAATGTATTTAGTTAGATGTTTCAATCATGTCTTTGGTGAATACAAAGTGTCAGCGAGCCCAAATACCCTCCAAATCTTTATATAATTTGTGACATTTTTACGCTACCTACAGATTTCAGTGATCGTCAAAGTGATTTGAAGTCAGGATAAAATCACTGCCATTAAGTGTTCTAGCCATGTTTCAGTTGCAGTGTAAAATGTTTTACATATCCTGTTAGATTCTGCGTGTTAGAGGATGAAACATACCCATCTAAACCCCTCTTCCATAAGGCCCTTAAGCATGCCTCCTCTTCTTCATCTTTCGCCCCAAGAGGATAGATTTCATCATTCATCTACTGATTATCATTTGAATACACTATATTACGTATTCAGATGTGAGGCTATCCTGAGAACAAATCCACTTACATAATCCTGCTAAGGACTGAGCTCTGTCTATCTATATGATTCCATATACAGTATTACCCAGCTCATGTCTCATCTCTCACATCTCAGACGGACTGACCCACTTCTCTGCCTTTACCCGGAACAGACTGTGCCTGGAGGGGAGGCTGGCTACGACATAAGGCCGCTGCAGAGCTGACTGGTTCTGGGGTCCCTCTCAATGGGCTTCTTTTCCTCCCCATCTTCCCTCAAGTCATTACAGCAGCAGACAGCAGACAGAGGAAATGGATGGGTTTCCTTCCAACACAGCACTTCCACTTGTCTGATCATTCAAGGTCATATCGAGCAGATCAATACGACTACACTGATGTATGGGGAAGTGGATAATGTGTGTGTGTGTGTGTGTGTGTGTGTGTGTGTGTGTGTGTGTGTGTGTGTGTGTGTGTGTGTGTGTGTGTGTGTGTGTGTGTTTGCGTTTCAGGAGGGGGTTCACAGACAAACACCTGCACAGGGTCAGACACAGTGTGTTATCTGAGTTCCCAAATCTGACACTAGATGTCAGTGGAATGCAGCAAAGGGTTTTTTGTTCACTTGAGTTTATCAATGTAAGATCCTTTGTTCCTTTAGCTGTCACACAGTACAATAACACCGTACATATTTGAAGCCATACAAAGTGTTTATCTATTGAAAACCTTACATGCAGCTGCTTCAGTTAGATCTTTAGGACATTTCCATCACGTGATGCCAGTGGGATGTGTTTGCTAGATGAGTCAAATTCTTAAGTTTATTTTTTACTCATTTCTTTAGTAAAATAAAAACATACATAAGACTCATGCAATCATTTCATATGAGGTCATTTATGAACTGTTCTACGAATCAATTTCTAAAACGCCAAATGTGTTCTCGCAAGAACAAAATCACATGCTTTTATGCTGTCATGCTAATAAAGATTAAAGTTTAATCGTCATGTTTGCTATTGGAAGCATCTTTGTTTTCCTGCTGCGACGGCACAACTACATACATATTTAAAAGTCATATAATGTCTTTATGCATTAAATACCCTCCATATGGCTGCTTCAAAGATACCTTGAATGCACCAGTGGTTTCCATGAGGATAAATGTGTCATCAATATGAAACTTTCATTTAAGATGGTGTCTGCTGTCACATTGCGAGACATCAGTCTCACAATATAAATCCACGATTTTCAGTGTAATCCCATTACAGCGGTAGGGAATCATTATCATATCAATAACACCATTTATCATTGATATAATTAGATAGCTAACTGTATGTCATTCCAAACTGGCACATATAAATTATATCCCCCCCACCTCGCTCCCCAAGAAGTCATTAATTTATCCTAGTGTAATATTATCACATGGTTACATCCCTCTTCCCTATCTAATCTAATTCATCAGTCTAATAGGTCATAATTAATTGCTCCATTATTAATCGAGTGATGTCATACCTACATGCCTGGGGGTGAAATGAACTGTCTGTCACCAGGAGCGCTGCCTTTTGAGCGTGTGTGGCGCGTGTGCTGGATGTGGCGATCACAGTTTGAAATGTCAAAAGCTCATCAGACTCAACCATCTACAGATCAAATTCATCACTGTTCAGCGTGACCGTGTGATTACTGCTGATTACCTCGGGTCAAAAGGTTCAAACATCATCTAGGAGGATATTACACCGCAGTGGGACATGAATATTTAACTGTCTCATTCTGGTGAAGCTCTCTCTTTGGCTAACTTGATCCAGAGGAGATGATGATTAGCCTCGCAGACAGGGCTAACAACCTAGGATGGATTAGAGTGGATGGCCATTCACTATCCCAATGATATTGAATCAGATAGATGGTCAGATGCGGAAGCGAGAGGAGAGGGCTTCAGCCTGCTAGTTAAACCCTTAAAGTTATAATCCTTAAGATTTTCATGAAATTAAACTATTTTTGATACAATTCATGGTCTGTATTTTTCTTGCAATAATAATATTCAGTTATTACCTTGCTTATACAGTAGTTTTCGTTTTGAGTGGCGGAGTCTGCCATTCCTGCATTAGATTCCAATTGACTACTCATGCAGAAGAGATTTACAGGAACTGGTGCAGCTTGTAAGTGCAACATTTAAGAATCTCATTGATATTAGCCTATTTGCTGTGTTTGCTTCTTCCAGAATTCTGGGACCTGTAGTATTAAAATAACCACGTGTGTTGCCAAATCAATTAGGACCTTAATAGGTAGAAATTATATTAAAAAAAAATACAAGCGAGAATCTCACTTTAAAGTGTTCATATTATGCTTTTTGCCTTTTCCCCTTTCCTTTATTGTGTTATATATCTTTTTGTGCATGTTATAGGTTTACAAAGTGAAAAAGCCCAAAGTCCACCCCAAAGGGACTTACCATCTCCAACAGAAAACACTGTTCACTAACTGCTCCAAACTGCTCCATTGTAGTCCAGCCTTTACTTCTGTGACGAACGTGCGTCAATTTGTAACACACGTTATAATGCTCGCCTAGCTGCTAGCATGGCACGCCCTCATACTCTGCTTCTGACTGGCTAGCAGTACTGCACATGTGTGACTCCCAACAAAGATGGTACAGAAGTGAGATGTCTCACTCTGTAGCTAAAACAGAGAGCTCAACACACAGGGTGACAAGAGGAGCTGCAGCAATGTGCAGTACAACAAAAATATGGTGTTTTCTGAAAATTAAATCATGTAAACCTATTCTGGTACAACCTCTAAATACAATTATGAACCTGAAAATGAATATGATATGAGCACTTCAATGCGATTATATTTGCCCATAAATGGTTCCCTTCAATCAGCCCTTATTTCCTTTAAATGATGATTCAACACCAGCAGTGGTTGAGTTTATAGCTCATTATAAAATTTCAAAGTATATTACAGCAACTTCTGGCAAAATATTTTGCTTTGCTGTTGGATGGGAGAGACACACTAACAGGCAAGAACAAATCTGCATCATAAATACACACTGCTGGGAGATGTTTAGACTGATGTGAGGCGTGCATTAGCCCTAGCACTACCTCAGAGAGATGTATAGGCACATATAAATGCACACACAAACTGAAATGCATATTTTATCCACCTTGCCAGTGCTGGCACTTTATCATTGTCAACCATCTGCCTCTTTGCTTCAAGCAACATTGTAACCTTTCCCAGCGTGTGTGTGTCAGTGTATTTCTGCGAGTCAATGTGTGTTATCACTGGCGTGCACACATGCTTGCATATCCAGTGTGTGTTCTGGCTGCCAAACGTCCATTTGGTTGCGGAGTATTGCCAAGGTGAGGTGCAGGTCAATTCTACACAGCTGAATCATTGAACAGTCCCGAGCTGAGCTGCTGCCAAGGCTGGCAAAGCAGCACATAACACAATGTCATCATCTGGGTACAAAAAATCTCAGTGAGGACTGTGCATCTAAATGTTAGGGGTGAGTAAAGCTTCAAACCACATGGCGCGTTTCATTTCATTTGACATAAATTCAGCTTATTTACTTTTGCTTTCCAGACAGTTCCGTTCTCAGGCTGAGTGCCATATATATTAAAAAAGATATTTCCTTGTCTCTTTTCACACAGAGTTGGCGGTCAAGGCTGTTTTTTGTTTGTTTTTTTCCTGTGTGGGGCCAAAAATGCTCAGTCCCCACTGAGAGTTCCTGCTTTCATCCTTGGATCTGATCAATAATGGATGGAACTCCCACAGCTTCGCAGGTAGTGATTGCTTGGAAAAAATCTTGGAAAACCAGCCACAGTTCTGCCAGCCCCGGAGCGTCGCGCCGGAGACAGAGCTGCGCTTGGCCGCCAATTAGCACCAACGCTTTACAGTCGCTTGCTGGGTGTGACTGTTTGGAGGCACACTCAAGGACACACACACACAAACACATGCACACACTGACAGACACCTCTGGAGAGCCGCTGACCTACTCCCCTAACCACTTTATTGATCAGTGGGCCAAAGATGTAAAAGCCTATTGAGGTCATCATTAATGATTCATCATATCCAGAAAATGTCAAATGTGGCTTGGGAGCGTAAACATGAATGCGTCAGATGTTATGGACTTATAAACATGTGAGAGCTTTGAAGAAATCCTCCATGCATCTATATGAATCATATATGTGAGGAGAGAGGATACTGAGAATTGAGATGGCTATCAGATTGCTGTGATGCAACCATTTCATCACAAGTTGTTCTGAGGCTGTCACTCACTTTTATCAGGACTCACAAAGAGCCGATGTTATTCTGAATAATCTTCCATTTGGCTCTTTCTCTGTGTTCTGTATTGGCCTCCAGCGATGTGCAGAGGATGGGAATAAATGTGACCAATATAAGAACAGTACAGTACATGCGTGTAAAAGTGTGCCGTCTTTGCTTATTTTATGCTTTTAGTTCGTCTAGTTGTCCTTTGATAAATATTCTAGCACAAAGACACACACAGACATGTATATATACAATGCATTAGCTATTCCGCTGAGACCCACACACATGCATGCTATCCCACAGGGACAGATCAAATGTAGCAGCAGTGCACTCTGAGACATGCAATGGCTGTGGATTTTCAGACCTTTCATACAGCCATTTCTTTACCAAATACACTTAAATACCAAAAATTCTTAGGTGCCTCTCCTCTATGGCCTTGTACTGCGAGGGTTCCCTACATTTCTTGGAATGATGTGATAAACTTCACAGTTGTTTTCCTACTGGACTGCTTGTGGAGGTTCTGTAATTCAGGGCCCTCCCTCCACTGCAGACACGACACGGGCTCCCGGGTCTAGCACAGAGGTCCATTCAAAAATTCGAAAGTTAGGATTTATGGGTCGGGCCAAGCACAGGCTGGCCTTGTGTGGGAGCCCCAGACAACTCCCGAGCAGGGGACATAAATTTGACTTTATGACGGGAACTCGCTCAGCTCTATAAAAAAATGAATGTCCATTTAAGGCAGAGCATGATTATATCCTTATTTTTACTTGCTGTTTTTCTCCCTCTCTCACTTTTTGTTAGACAATCACACCATCTCTTTTGAATTCACTGTGAATCAAAATCACTTAATTTATGACTTATACCAGTGGTTCCCAACCTTTTTTCCTTGGTGCCCCCCCTACTTATGTCTAAGAAAAGCTGAGCCCCCCCTCCGAAACCGAAGTTGAGGTAACTCTCGAGATAGAGCCTTACTTTCTTTTTTGATACAGAGGAGTTATCAGCACTTTTACGTTTCTCCGCCATGTTTCATTCATAAAATAGTGATGCCGTGGCGGCAGGAAAAACGAGGATGATAGCAGCTAGCAGCTGACCTGATGACAGCAAGGGTCACAGGTTAAGAGGTCCCGGAGGTTTGGCCTACTAAGTAGCCTGCCTACAATTTTAAGCGAGAAGAAAAATATATAGTCCACTGACTTATAACATCCTCAAGCATACACAACGGATACGTTTTAAGACATGAAGTGATATTAGACTGCAGTTCTGAGATATTAAGCATTAACTAATTGATACAGGAGCAGACAAATCAGTTACATTAGGGTATGTTTCAATAAAAAGGTCAAGCTGTATTAACACAGAGCGGTGAGTTGATGCAGTAGACAAATCAAGTTTACATTAGTAGTCATTAATAAAAATCATTAGTAAACATAAATTATTTTTTTTCTGGAGTTATTTGTCTAAAATAAGCATTAAGTTAAAGGTGCACTATGAGTTCCTGCATGACGTCACTTCTGTTGATGTTCCAAGTAAATACCAAACAAAACAGAGCAAACTCGCCACTCCCCCCATGTTTCCGTAACTGTCATGACTAACTGACTGTCACTAACCCCCACCCCCTTTGTTGTATTTTGGTGCACAGCCTGTGCCTCTAGTGTCTGTTTGACATTTACGACCCCTGTGTTGTTTCCCGAGACCGGGCTTTTTCACAGTGTATTCAGGAATACACAATTCTGAATACACACGTAGATGCCTACGATTTGAGACAAAAATGAAATTGCTGATTGCGCTGAAACCATGCACTCATACTTTAAAGCTTCACAGCAGTCACGGAAGGCTTGTATCATGTGGCTGCGCCGACAGTTTTGTTGTCATTACTTACAATTCCTCATGGGGGAGACAGAAACTACGAACTATAGCTTTAAACATGCAAAGAAACATCACAAATATAAAACATTAGGCTACTTCTATTCTTTCGTCATTCGTTTCAGGGTAGATGGAGTGATGAAATGACTTCTGAATCACTTCATAAATCTGAACTTTGAATTTGTTTAGCATTACCCTATTTCTAACAAACCGGCAAACTACACTGTTCATTTATAATTTGGGGGTAGTTAAATTAACTATGGGGGTGCAGTTGTGTGTTTTCTTCCGAACAAAAGACCAGGGACAGTGTACGCCATAGATACTGTCGGTCTCTGAAGACCTTCTTAGGTTCACCTCATCAGCAAACATTATTCCTTGAGGCTCATTTATGGCGTTGTGGCTCTGCCTGCCAACGTCGGACAGAATTCACTCACCCTAGAGGTTACTCACTTCTGTTTAGGGGTAATCTGAGAAATCTGAAGTTGTTACAATGCTGTAAGACTTCTCTCCATCAGACCAAAAATTACAGCTCCTCAAGGTACTTACCTTTTTTTCAGTTGTGTGCACATTCTCCTTTCATCCCAGGATAAAAAATCCCAAATAAATATAGCAATATGAAACACAAGTATGACTCACAATGAATAGATCCCCCCTTGTTACACTTACTTACATGATAAATATAGGGAACACTGGCGGTATTCTAAAGCAGTGTAAGATCCCTCCTTGTTACGCTTACTTACATGATAACTACAGAGAACGCAGGCTGTATTCTAAAGCAGTGTTAGATCCCCCTTGATACGCTTACTGACATGGTAACTACAGGATAACTATGGGTTAGGCTGGCTGTAATCAAAAGCAATGTTAGTTCCTCCATTTCTTTCCTTTCTATTTTTTGTTTTCAGCCTTTATTTTGATAGGACAGCTGAAGACATGAAAGGGGAGAGAGAGGGGGAATGACATGCAGCAAAGGGCCACAGGTCGGAGTCAAACCCAGGCCCGCTGCGTCGAGGAGTAAACCCTCTACATATGGGCGCCCGCTCTACCAACTGAGCTATCCCCTCGCCCCATTTCTTTCTTCTTTTAATTTTAAAATTACATCCCTCTTTCATAAAGAAAATGTAAAAATGACAAAACCTTCCTTAAAAGTAAATCACTTTATTTATAATTAGTGAAATGGAAATTTAAAAAAAAAAAAAACTTGTATGTAAACTGTCCACACCATGGCCTCCAGAGTAAAGAGTTTTTGTATAGTGTTGTGTCAAGTTGTGTCAGCTGTTAATGTAGGCTCTCAGGTCAATGGTCATCCTGATGCATCTTCCTGAAGATACTGAGACTTTCCTGATGCCGTTTCTCCTCTGATGGTTTTTAGTACTGTAAGGAGAGTCTGTTAAGTCCAGAACCAGGTCATTCAGATGACCTGTAAAACATTGCACATTTAGTGTTTAGTGATTATACTGTCCTATCATATCAAGGTGATTACAGAAGTTATAGGCTAGTTCTACAGTACTACATCATCTTAAATGTGTAGTTATGGCAACAGCTACAAACAATAATGTTGCTAGGTAGCCTACGTGGCCTGCGTCTCTGAGGCATTAAATCCGAAAGGACGAAGTAAGCTGACTAGCCATGAGTCCATTATTTAGCTAGAATAGAATAGAATAGAATAAATCTTTTCATTTTCATTTTTCTTTGGCTCACCAGACATACAAGACAGATAAACATAAACATAACATAAAAAAGTATAAAAAAGATTAAAAATATCTGGATAAAAAAGAATAAATAGCAGCTCAGTTTGGTGTTGTCACTTGGTTTGGTTGAGGATACTGATGGCATTTGGAATAAAGGATTTTTTTAAAAAACGCTTTTTGCCAGAGGCACTCTGAAGCGCTCTGAAACTGGCTGGAAAGAGGGTGTGTACTATCTGCAGTGATTTTCCTAGCTTTATTCCTCATTCTGTCAGTGTATATTTGCGTCAGGTGTTTTGGGGGGGTTTCCCACTATTTTGCTAGCCATTGACACTATCCTGTTAAGCTTGTTCTTGAGTTTGCAGCTTAAATGGCCAAACCAAGCAGAGAGGTGAAAGGTTAAAACACTTTCAATGTGTGTGGTGTATACTAGCTCAGTAAACTGAGCACTGACGCCCAGACAGCTCAGTCTTCTGAGGACACTGAGTCGTTGTGAGCTAATATTGAATTTATCAAGGTTGCAGGGAAATATTAATTAATGCTCTCCCCTTGTAGTTCCTCCAGCCTTTAGAGAATGAGGTAGCTTCGTCAACTCATCATTCAGTGGGAAAAATGTGTTAGTATAAGTAAATCTACATTACATTATGTTACAATAATACAGTAGCTAGCACAGGGACTGGAGGAGAACTAAGCAGACAGGGTCTTCATTTGTACAAAGCCAGCTGAGCTAACTTTGCAGTACAATGTTTCACGAAAAAAATGCCTTCAGTCGTTATTTAACTGGTTTCTATAAAGGTTTTTAAAGTTCACACTATCTCTGAGTATTAACATTTCTGCAATCTGTGTGGCTACAATCGCAGGGAATGTTAGCCGCATTAGCTATGCAACATGCTAATGTTAACCTTCAAAATAAATAGTAAAACAACATAAAAATGGAAAAACTTGCAAGTTTCAAGTCTGAAGTTGGGTCGTACCGACCCATCCTGAGCTTCATTTTTAAAGCGAATCCTGCTGTATACTGACTAAAAACTGTAGTAGTAGCTAGTAACGAAAGTAGTAACCAAGCATTTATGTCGCTTAGACTCAAAAAAAAACACGGACTGCTATGTCAGTCCCGAGAAGTCTTCTCTTTATTCACCAACCACACAGTCAAAGGCCATAGACAGCATCTAAAATAGACCAATAGATCCCGTTGCTCTGGATGGAGACCAGTGAAGGATATTAGAAGCACTTTTCCGGTGATGGCTGAGCGTTACTGCGCAGCCTCCAACTGAGAGAGACGACGTAAATGTGACGTGAGCAACCTGTCTGAAAGTTGGAAGTCTTCTGGTAGCTGTGCCAAGAGAAATCTCAATCATTCCCAATCTTGCAGAGACAGAGAGCGTAGGTATATGTAAGGAGATAACATGGACACAGGCTAATTATTGCTAACTAAAATGCTAGTTAACATTAGTAATTAATCTTAAACAGCTAATGTAAGTCGAAACTGTCTGCAAGCTTCTCCTGTACTATAAGGTAATTCCTCTACTATGTGTCATAACCTCGCGTGGTTATGACACAATCGTCAGCCTATTTCTACAAAAGCGCCTGCTACGGAGCCATAACGTGAGATACAAGGTAATGGAGCCTTTTATACATTGTCGTGTTTCTTTAGAAATAAACAATGGACAAATAAAGTCTTTAAACGCTTCAGATGTAAAGTTATTCACTGTCAAAGTGACGTAAAAATGAATGGCAGTCAATGGAATGCCAACGGCGGGTGATGGCTTGTTAGCATCAAAATGGCGCCATCGGAGGTACGCGTTGTGAGGAGAGGCTTACCCCCTTGTCAAAGGCAACAACTAACCGCCTATTTCCACTTCCGTTTTACCCGTCACAATAAAAGCTCTAGGCTTTGCTATAACTTCCTCTTAACATTCAACTGAGAGAGCTAAAAAAAACTACAGTAACGTTAGTGTGCTTTGCTCCTAATCATTGCTCCAGCAGGGCCTCGAAAAAAGATCACCTTGTATTCTATTATAAGTATGATGCCAAATTGGTTTATAATTGTATTCTGTGTCACATGCTTTTTGTGAAAAGTTACAAAATAAAGTTGTGAGAAGAAAAAAAACATCAGCAGTTCCACTGTGGTCGGGGATGGTCATCTAGCAGTAGAAGGTGGGCCAAGCGTCCAGATTTTTGCTCAGTGTTATGGTCATACTATACCTTGTAATAGTAGCCTATGTAAAGTTGTTACATAATAACTACAGTATAATATATCTCTAAATTTCTCCCAAATGTCCAGGTTATTGCTCAGTGCATGCTCCGTTTTAGTGCCTGTATCTTTAAGCCCCCCTGCCAAACAAGCCAAGTCAGCTCTCATCGGTCAGCCTTTCTGGGTCTACCCATCTGCACTGCATCTCTGCACTGTCATTGCAGCCAGGGAAGTATAGTATATAGTATAGTTGTGACATCACAGCTGTACGGAAGTCAGGACGGCTTGGTATAGCCCTACGTGGCAGTATATCGCAATAATGACCTTGTTGATTTAAGACAAAAGAATTACTGCCACCTTTCGCGCGTTCGCGGGATGCGCGCGAAAGGTGGCAGTGACAGGATGTAAGCAGTAGGGCCGAGATCATCAATGTAAGCCTGCAACAGCGATGGATACATTTTTAAAAAGGAAAAATGCAGATTCTGATCTTATTAGGCTACAGTGTGTCATTAACATTTTTGGTTGGTGGTGTGCCGCGGGATTTTTTTAATGTAAAAAAATTCTCTGCATTCCTCTGTGGATTAAGCATTTTGATATTTTTACAGTTTTCATATAGCACCTCAACCTGCTCTATTATAAAAAAAAAAGACATGGAAATCTCACTTTTTACAAAATACTTACTCAAAATACAAACATCAACAAAGGTGGTGAAGAAGAAGACTGCAAGCTAGCAAACACGCATGTAAACAATGCGTAATCTAGCATATAAAAAAAACAGCAGAATGGAACGGTAAGAAATCAATTCAAAGTGTTTTTTAGGTCGCAAGGAGTTTGCAAGTTTCCATATCACACTTGTCTACGTGGCACACTGCGATGCAATTGGCTTTTAAGCTCCTTGGGATGTGACAAGTCCTGCTCGTACATTGATGTGTTAGACTGAGATTAAGGTGAGAAACTTACTCCTTCAGTAGTGTCAAACTCTGCACATACATCATTCTGCACAGTGAAGCTCAAACATCCAAGTGAAGTAGCAATAAGCACATTTGGACTGTAAAAATTACCACAGCACACATACTGAGTATATGGACCATAAGCTATGACATACAGTGCAAAGAGACAGTGTGAGTCATTCATCAGACATTAGCCGACCCTTCCCTGTAATTTCGCCCCGTTCTCTCCTCGCACAGTGTGAGCTCTTATTAGAGCGGGCCCATATCTCTAACTGAACAATGACTTCATGTCTCTGCAGTTAATTATCTGTCTGATCCATACCATAGAGAAGAATGAATGAACTCCTGTGTTCCATACATAGGCCGCACTAATGTTCTTTCCATATAGGCAGGCACAGGCAGAGTCACAGGACAGACCTATTAGACCAGTGTAATGAGTTTACATATGAGTAATGGCTGCGCACTTACTTCGCACATTAGCTCTCCGCACATTGTTTCTAAATCAGTTCCTCTCCTGATCCGAGTAGTGCAAATCTTGCGACTAATTTTGCAGGTTGGGGAATGATTTTCAGCAAACAACTCCTGCATACAGATGGATGTGTTATACCATGTTTGCAGGTATAATCAATGTGCGCTATACAAAAGCAGTCATGTACGCCACTATTGTACGGTATATAAATTCAAAGAGGCTCTCAGTTTCTCTCAGTGTGCTCCTCTGTGTCTGATCTAATACTTGTACACTATATTGCGCTGAAATGCCGTAATGGCCCCATCTGTGATGCAGTGTATGTGCTAGTCCTGCATCAGTGCTTTTAAACACCTCAGCCATCATTCTGCAGCACTGGTGTTTATTTAAATGGATTTGGCCTGCTTAGGCTGTAAAGAGAGAGGGCATAAAACACGGAGGGCTAGTGAATTACCAGCAATAAAGCTGCGAGCCGAGCCTGTTGACGGACCTAAGCCGAGGTGGGCCAAACTAGGCCATGCAGGAATACCAAATCCCCAAGCTTGCCTCTAACAACAGCCTAAATTCTTGCTAATTGTCTCTCCTTGTCATCCCTGTTTACTCAAGCCTCACCACTCTCCCTGTCATAATGGATTCAGGGCCCTGACAAGCCATGTTTGATTGATTTCTCTCCCTGACTAGTCAGTGGAAGGACTCCTGGCTGCGTGCCAGCTGTACAGTGGGGTGTCCCTTGTGTGTGTCTGTGTGTGTCTGCATTGATGTGTGTGTGCACAGATGGAGCCACTATAGCATAACCGCCACACTATAACTCTGCAGTAGGACACTGCGGAATACAGCGTTGTGCCCGGAGGGTGTCATTAACATTTAGAAACAGCCCCAGCATCAGTCACTCTGCCTCTGCTTAGGTGTGTTTAACCTTTCTATGTGGAGGGCTATAGCAGCCAGAACAGAGGGGATTTAACAAAGAAATAGACCTGCTAGAATGGAGAGAAGTATTAAAATGCAAAGCAAAGTTGAACAGAGGGCACTACAAAGGAAGAGCATTTTTCCATAATATATATGTTTCGGTGCGTATGATTCTGAAAGTCAAAGCAAAGTTGTACAGGTTTGATTGATTGAGAGGGAAAAAGTTGGACTCTAGCACTTAGCACTCTAGCACCAAATTTAAACTTCTTCTGTTCTATTGAGTCTGACTCTGTGCTGTTTCAGTTTTTTTGGACGGCAGGGCTTAAACAGCTTCCATGATGGATGTGCAGGGCTGTCATCGCCAGATCACCTCAGTTAAGATGATAGATTCAAGTTCGTAACGAGGTCAATTAAAGTTCACGGCTCTGGAGATATCGTGCCTGGTGCTTTTCCTCAGAGGAAAATTCTGCTGACGATGACAATGATGGCCATTCTACTGATGTTTACTTAATTCTAACTGAAGGATGGGCATGAGTCCAGTTGGCACAACAGGCAGAGCTGATGGCTTAAATCAGTGTTTCTGTTGAACTTCTGCACGATATGGCAGTGTGAGTGTTTTTGAGAGAGAGGCAAAGAGAGAGAGAGAGCTATTCTCATTATCGCTGAATAACTAAGCATGCCCAGCCTGCCAATTATGTGCTTGTCAAAGTTCTTAACATGTCTATGCGCAGATGTTTGTGGCAAATCACTTACACTGATATTGAGCATCAATGTAAGTGATACTCAATATTGTATTTAGCTTTCAGGTAACATTTAGCTTCATGTCCAGTCTTTAAAGAGTGTATATAATCAGATTCCTCATAGCAAATATTCATGGATCAGCATGTAATCTTGACATGGTTTATGTCAAATATGCAAAATGTAGAAGGTATGTTAATAAATTCCTCAAAATGTCAAAAATGACAGTATTCTGTGGCTTATAGATTAGCATCACAATTAAAGAGCACTACAAACAGCACAACATATGCTGAATATGATCTAAACCCAGTAATCTAATGGTAAATTATGAAGCACAGTTAAATAAAAGGGGAGCATTAGCCATAGCTGTCAGCTTACTCTGATTGATAGACCGCACCGGTCGTGGCAGACAGGGTGAAGTATTGAGTGTGGGAAGCTGTGTGTGTGTGTGTGCCTGTGTGTGATTGCAGATGTGTATTACAGCTATTATCAAAGACATAAATCACTTTATGAGGTAAGCTTACATTATGATGAATGTAATGCAGCACATACTGCTCAGTATGTCAAACACAGTGTAATAGAGGAAGGTTTGTATATAAAATTCTAATTAGGGGCTAATCCTTCCATGTGTCTAAACGGATATGTATCAGAGTGCAGTAGAGAGTGATTTCTGTCCTCAGTTATGAATAGATGCTCTAATACTGCACCTAGTTTAAAACAGGCTCACAGTAAAGCCCATTAAAAAAGACCCATTTTAGCTGTATTTCTTAATTTGGGATGTGTATGCAGGCTAAATTGGAAATACACATTCTGAAATTGGCAGATTTGATAATATGGTAAAGTATTGTGAATATGTATAGTGAAATGTAAATTGGATATCAGTACATTAGATCTAACCTGATGTTACAAAGCTAACTAAAGTATTACTGCCTTCGCACCCATACTGAAAGCCTCACAGCTTTGTCATATTTACCAATTTAGATTAAACATTATGCTGGGAACCAGACAAATCTGCAAGCTGATGTTTTATTTGGTCTATCAGATACATGTGGTCAGCCTCCGGTTCAGACAGATTTCCAGCCGGCCGGAACCTAGCCAATCAGAATAATTTATCTCATATGGGGCGGATTTGATACGATGACTGACTTGCGGAGCCTTCGCGTTTTACACAAAATACGTGATGATGACATTTTTGTCAGCATAAACCTCGCTTAGTAAAGAGAATCGCCGTTGAAGCATTTTTGAAAACAACCCTGCAGCTGTGTGGAACTTTCTGTTCAAGTACTACTTTCAAATTCTGATGGCAAAAATGGCAACACCCGTTCACAGACAATATAGAATGTGAAGTTGATTTCACGCTGATACGAGGCTACGGGCACATGGTCCGGGGGCGCCATCTTGTGAAGACGTGTTTACCTGTGCCTGCTGCGGTTTGTTTACCAGCAGATTACAGCTATGCCTAGGCTATAGCACCAACTTTACTGTAGCGTAGTTTATTCACTCCAAACCAGTTGATGGAAACGCACCTAATTTTAGCAACATTTAAAAAATGTGCTCGATAATTGGTATCATGGTTTCAACCTCCTCATATAACTCTTGGAATGAAAATGCCTAACTGTTCCTTCAAAGTTCAGCTCTGTACTGAGAGCTAATCAGTGTTCTCGTAAAAGCAAAGAAGATGCGATTGAAATTATATGAGATGTAATGACCTTATGATGCGAAACCATCCTATTAGCCAGACTGAGATTTAGGTATAATGTAATATATTAGGTTTATTGACCAAGAATAAATAAAGCGTTGAAAAAAGTGACAAAACATTTTTAAAAAAAAGTCTCAAAAGCATTGAAAAATATGACAAAAAAACTGCAAAAAAAGTTCATTTTCAATTTTGACCCAAAGACAACACGTGTCAAGGGTGATTGTTGCGTCGGTATCTGACGCTGAGAGCCACTGATCAAGCATCAGTATTTGACAAGTTGGGAATGAGAACAGGTTGTTTTAAACCAGCCTTGACACCTCTTCTCTCTCTGACTGTCTACAAAGCCGGACTCAGTCTGGCTGGGTCTGGTGGTCCGGTTCCCCCACTGGCTACACTGGAAATCAAGAGAGGTGGGGAGACCTCCACTCCAAAAACACATCGAAGGAGAACAAGGACACTTGTGCTTGGATGTAAAAGAAAGAGCAAACACCTGCAGCCTGGGCCCGTCCAAATGGAAATGGAAAGGAAACACAGGAACATTTAGGTCTGACGGGAAGAGGAGCATGATGAAGAAGAAACAGAGTTGGCAGATTAAGGTACTGGCCTCTGCAATCTGTCACTGTGAATCTAATGGTAGCTTTAGTGCTATTGCCAGCGGTATAAAACATGAGTTTTGTGTGATGTGGTTAAGAATAATAGTCCATTTTCTCTGCAGTGTGAGCAATCACCATAAAAGATATTTTCCTTCATAAATGACCCATTTTTTGTATTGATTTTGCCGTGCTGACATTTGAGATGACTGCAACAAAGTTGAAGCTGTACTCAAGGCCACTAAAGGATCACCATTCTACCACTTTAAATGGATATTTCCCATGTGTATTGCTTGTCTTTTATGACTTAGTTTCAACTGCACAACAACAGCGCTCAGCCTGATCGCAAGTTTTAAAAAGAAGTGCATTTTATCCGCACACACCGAGAGGATACTGAACACAGCATGTAAAAGCCCAGCCCGAGATTCTTCATGATGTTCACAAAGAGAAGAAGTACAAACACAATGAGATGCACACAGCATCCTGAAGAGCAACACCACGACAGGCGGTCCCAAGGGGTTTGATTACAAATGCTGCGAGCTTTTCGCCATCGCAAACAAACAAGAAGGGTTCAAAGAGGGAGTCTAATTCAAAGTAAAACAAGACACAAACTTTCATCTTTTGGAGCCTTTATCAGCATCTGATGAGTAAAAAGGTAAATGCTTGGGTTCTGAGAGCATTAACGCTACAAAAGTTCTCTGTTCGTAAATCACTTTTTTTGTTGTTGCTTTGAACCATAAGATAAATTGTGCTAATTGAGGATGGTGAAAAACTCTGAATTGAAACTTGCTGTTTGTGGAAGAATACAGACAAATGTAGCAGTTCTGCTTGAAAGATCCAAATGTGTCGTCTCTGAGGCTGCAGTTTATTTCTGTCACAGGAAAAACATGAGACAGGTCGCGTTTAATCCATATGTGCGACTAATGAGTGTCTGTTAGTGTGTGAGAGTGTGTGACTTTAGCGCCAAGACAACTCCGATTATTTCTGGATATGGAGGAAATGAGAATCATTTTCTCTTTGATGAGCTTTTTGCTTAAATCTGTCAGACACCTGCCTTCACGCTTCTGCAAGATAGTACGATGATGACAAAATTTTTGGGCAAACACACACACACACACACACACACACACACACACACACACACACACACACACACACACACACACACACACATGCTAAAGGTAAATGCGTTGAGATTTCTCAGATACACTTCGGTCAAACACTCTTGATATATTCACTGCCTGCCTGAGCCTCACTGTTTTGAATTACTTGTATGGTAATTTCGGAGAAACTATACATTTAAAAGAGCCTATTTCTATGGCTATGAAGAGATACGGGCGGTTTAGGTCAGAATCGCTCGTGCACCCATTTTCTCCATCAAACACCCACCGAGTGAGCCATTCAAATCTATACAGACTCGCCTGCTTCTCTATTAAGTGCACATTTAGCGATAGAATGACGGGAGAAGATGATGGGAGAAGATGATGGGAGAAGATGATGGGAGAAGCGAGCCGTCAGACCAGCCAAATGGTGTGGGCCGGCAAAATCGCACACACTACTGTATATCCAAAAGGAGGTAGATCATTTGAAAGAATATTACAGCTGCAACTTAAACCTGGAGCCAAGCCAGCAGTGAAAAGACTTGAATTTCACTCTTAATCTCTTACTCGCTCTTTTTCTCCCTCCTACCAACACATTTTTACTTTCCTTTCCAATCTCACTCACTCTCCCACCTCATCATCTAATCCAGCCTGAGGGTAGAGGAGTGTGTGTGTGATAGATGAGCCAGTCTTAGCCCCGCTCTAACCCCTAGCTCCCTACACACACACACACACACACACACACACACACACACAAACACACACACACACACACACACACACACACTCTCAAATGTGCACTCTTATAAAAAGTCTGTCAGCATACATGCACATACAGGCATCCACCTACACAGAAACTGCTTTTCTGACTCACACATGGATGTATTGATACACACAATAACACACACACATGCACACACACATGCACACACACACACACACACACACACACACACACACACACACACACAAACACACAGCTGGCATGGCTGGCTAGGTGAGGGCATGCTTTGTCTGTGATTAGAAGGGCAGGGGTTATGATCTAGGTGCCGAGCGATGCTGCATGTATTATACATTGAACAATGAATCTTTGGAGAAAATGGTAATCCAAACATAGATGAAATATTCATGGTGCTGTGTGGTTCACCTCTTTTTGCTCTTTAACCAGATAAGATCCATGCGGGGTTAAAGCAGAGGTAAATGAGGAGAGGAGGGGAGAGAGTGCAGAGAGCAGAGGAAAAAGGAGAAGTAATGTAGTGAAGCATGAAATCATGGCTGGCTTGTGTAATTTAGCTCCGGGATGGAGCTCACTGGCTAGAATTTCATTCCCCTTAGGCCTGCTTTTAACACACACTTCCACGCACACACACAAGTGCACAGTACAGCTATACATAAAAAAAACAAATATATTGCAAATAATTAATGAGCTGTATTCCAGCTATCTGCACAAGGCCTTTTCAACCTGTTCATCTCTCCTTGAGAAACATTGCTCACACATTTCTTGATGCTTCCGGTTTTTATAAAAAAGATATTCCTATGTAGCTGTTTACATGGCAAATGGTAAATTAATCCATACTCTGATCACATCAAAATATGGAGAAAAAAAAATAACAGCTGAAGCCATTTGTGCCATTTTGCTTCCATATACATCGTCAACATTGGATTTTTTCAAGGTTTTCCACCGGCGGCGGACTTGTTAGACCATGTGAACACAGTCTCCCTCTTTCATTCTTTCAACAACCTTCTTGAAAAGGTCTGCATTGATATATCTATGTCTTTCGTAATGTTTAAAAGCAGCTACGTTTCTCCTTCCAACCACAAATGCAGGCTTTTCTTTTGGGCATGCATCTCTACTCCAGCCTTGTAAACTGTTGGCTAGTAGATCTGTGCACAGCGTACCGACCTTACCAAAAACAGGCAAGAGGCCCGAATGCACTGTATCTATGTCCAGAGAATGCTCCTAAAACCTGAATTATATCGGCATATCCTACGTACTACGAACTCACAGGTTTATACGATCAATCTTTTCAATTCTTTTAACAGCTTTTCTAAATTGGCTTTTCTTAATGCACCAACACACCTACAACACACAATTGGCAAAACAGTTCATTTCATTCTCAAAATCCCACATTGTAAACTAAACTCCAACACTGATTTTCAAAATACAATAATACACTAACACCATGTACTATGTCTACCAAAACAATGCAATCATGTCTCAAAATCAAATAATTCTTCCAAAACACTAACACATGTTCTCTTCCAACAGGAACATTTAGTCAATTACTGCACACTGTCATACAAAACAGTAACATCACATGGAATTACAGAAACTGCATTAATAGACAATACAGTAATCAGAGAAATGCAATATTTGGAAAAAGGACTAATTCGGAATTTTCCAAACGGAATGTGCTGTTTACATGACCTGTATCGAATTAGGAATATTGTTTCCTCTCCATCCACTGTCCCGGTGAGCAGTGGAAAAAAAGGGATAGTTGTTTAGGGTTTTACAGGACTCGATGGATGTCTAGTAAAAGAAGCACAAGCTGATCAAGCGGAAAGCGCAGCAGGAATTCAGGTTTCAAGGTAGGTGGGTTCCACCAGAGAGAGACGGCTGGTAAACCTTCATATCAGGCAGGGTCAGGAGGTAGGTAGGTACGTGTGTGTGAGAGTGTGTGTGTATGTGTGTGTGTGTTGTATCTCGGTAATATTCAGAAGGAGAGGGTGTAATGCATGAGGTCGGCCCCCATCCATAACATTTAACATTAAAGTGGACTGCAGAGATCTGATATTTTGTTGCCATGCTGATGCGGATAAGCATGACAGCAAAATATTACTACACTGCTGAGGGCACACACACACACACACACACACACACACACACACACACACACACACACACACACAGACAGGGCATAAGAAATATTTATTCACATGTGCTCACAAAACACACACAAAGACCTTTAACACACACAGACACACAATCATACACACACACAGCATCTATAAAACACCCTATTAGGCCTCATCCCATCATATCTGAGCCCACCTCATCACTGACCTTACGCTATAAAACTTTAACACACCTTGGTGTGTGTGAACGCACTCCACAGTGTCATTACAGCAGCTCTAATAGGGTTGTGCGTGTGCGTCGGCTCCTCTGGGTTTATTTGCTCTGTGTTTCCTCTGCAGATGGAGGCTTTACAAGCCTAGAAGCCTGTTATTGGCCTCCTATCACTGTCCCAGTGAGCTGTGTTAAATCTATAACCAGCTGACAGCTGAACAGATATTAGGGGACTCTCCAGAAACAATGGCGCAGCGAGAGAAACACTGTTGCTACAATATAACTCTGAGAAAAAAAAAAGGCTTTACAAGCTACTCAGCGGACATTGCTGTTGATGATTATTATCGCTACTGCTGCACGGATAGATACCAGGTGTGCGTGTATGTGTGTGTGTGTGTGTGTGTTTATGTGCAAGCATGCAGCCAAGACTTCTGTTTGTTTGTCAAGAAAGTGACTACAATGGTTAGAATAGTGTGACCTGACTAATAATATCACACATGTACGTACTTTTCCCCCTCCACGTTAGCCTCTGCATCCCAGTTATTGTATGCACACACAATGTTCCCTGCAACACACAATGAGCACAGATGCATTAGTGGTCGGGGGCCATGCACATTACAGAGGATAATTGCCTATGCATATTTCTTCATGTGCGCTCCCTGACTAGCAGTGGATTGGATTGGTGCGCCAGTTGCAGAACCATTAATAGAAATTAAGTGCCAGCGAGAGCTACTGGAGAGAGACCAGTGGAGCCGGAATGGAGTTTATGTGAACGATAAATACATTTCTACAGAAGAGTGCCTCCGTTTATTGGTTGAGAAATGCACTGTGATATGATAGAGCGGAAACAAATGAGTATGGAATGGGACGATATGGCTGAGAGAGACGAGAATGTTGTGGAATTAGAGGCCTGACTTGAATAGGAAATGCAGCGAATAGAGTTAAGTTGCAGTTTGAGTTTTACATTTGTGATCAGAGTGGTGAGTTGAGAAACCTCCAAGATCAAAGTGATACACTTAGATGTGACAGACGCACCATCAATACTGTAATTCACCAATGAGATACTGTAAAATAAATCAAGCTACGCTGCCATCCAGTCACTCAGGGTTGCGGTCTCTGTTTTGTGAATGCCGAGTTATTATCCGTCATCCCTCGAGTGTCTCTCCCTCTTGGCTGGCTGGTGTCAGACAGATTACATACTCATCACACACATGCATGCAAGCGCACACGCATGCGCGCACATTCACTTGAGCTAATAAAAATTCAACTTCATCCCAGGCTGTCTAATGGGCCTAATAACAGAGAGTCACTGGGGGCCTCGCGCGTGTCAGCCAGATTACAGGCAGCCATGGACTAGACGGACAGGTCCTTGGCAGCGACACATCCACACTGACACATGCAAACACACACAACTCTCATCCTCCATTCAAGAGGTGCAACCTACTCCCTGACCACTAGGAGGCAAGGGTGAGCTTTGCCAAACTGAAACACAAAGCCACTGAAGCGCTTCATAACAGGCTGAAATGTAGGGTCTTCAATTACACACATGACTTATCCCATTGTCATGTTGTTCTACTGAGCAACAGATCATGTTATGCATACTTACTGTATATTAGCCGTTATTGTCAGCGCATTGCTCTAATAAAGTTTCAAAATTAAACTGTTCTGTGGACTGCTATTTCCCTAAAAAGCATCGATTGAATTACTGAACAGGCCTACCAAGGGGTCAGGGGGTTATAGTATTTGCCAACCAAACCCAATCCAATATTTATTTTTGTTGATTAGTTCTTTCATGTAACAGCTGCTCAGCATTCTGAGGCTACAGTGACATTTCATTCAAATACACATTGGTTAAGCTATTTAAATCAGTATGACAGCAGAGCAGCTCCGCTTTCTTTGATGGTTTCCATATTAGGTATAGTTTGCCGTAGTATTTAGTAAAATAGCTGTGCAGATGAGTGTCAGAGTGGATCTGTTGTGGTAGAAAGCTTTGAACATGAGTCAGACAGCTTCTCTTCATCTTAAGTGTCAACTACTGAATACTGAAGTTCATCTGCAGCACCTGAGAATTCTGGTTCACCTGCAAAAAGCTGCTAAAAGAGTCACAAAACACAAAAAAGACACAAAACTACTGAAAAAACAACAAAAAAAGACACAAAATGACCAAAAAGGCACACAAACGCCTAAAGCAGATGCAAAACGACCACATAGAGACATAAAACAGAAATTGACTAAAAAGCGACATTGAGACTACAAGGAGACACAAAACCACTTAAAAGAGACACAGAACGACCACAAAATTACACAAAAACCACTGAAAAGAGACAGAATAACCACAAAGAGACACACAACCACTAAAAGAGACACAGAATAACCACAAAGTGACACAACCACAAAAAAAAGACACAAAATGACTAAAAAAAAGAGACGCAGAATGACTACCAAGCTACACAAACCAACTACAAAATGACTAAGAAGAGACAAAACTACAAAGACACACAGTGCAATTACAAAGAGACACACATAACTACAATGGCTGCCTCATATGTAGTCGTTTTGTGTCTTTCAACCTGGGTGTGTGGTTCCTTTGTGGCCTTTCAAATGTTGCTCAGGGGCCCATTGTCTCATCCGTCCATCCATGCTAAAAGGCAAAAGAAAATACCATTAAACACAAGTGAGCCCAATGTCAAATGCAGACGCAGCAGCTCATTTGATCAAACACAAAGTCCGAGCCACAGGGGACTGAATTACGATTGCCACTCCGGGGGCTTTGAGCTCCGAGGCTGATCCCATGTCAAGAGGAAGCCAGGGGAGACTTTAACGTGTCGGCTTAGACGGGGAGAATAGAGAGAGGCTACCGGGTCTGCGTCTGAACTCTACCTGAACTCCAAATAACTTTCCCTGTAGTCATTTAAAGTCATCGAGGGAGTGAGAAAAGGGGGGGAGGGTTTGGGGGAAGGGGGAGGAGGGGGGATAGGAAGGGACAGACAACAGAGAGAATAAATGATGGAAAGCGTGGCAAAGATGTGACAGGGTGAACAAATGTGCATCATTCCAAAAGTAAGGACAATGTACGAAAGAGAGGACGAGTAGAGGACGAGAGAGAGGGGTAGAGACCGAAAGACATACGCCAAGGGAGGAATAGGCACACAAGCCTTCTATGAAATAGTCCTCAGGCTCTCTTTCTTGCTGGACTTGACCCTCTATAATTCAAGATTTTGGCATAAAAGTGCAACTCAACACGTCTCTTCTTCTCAAGCTGTATATACTGATCCGTGGTATCTAACACATATGGAGTTTTAAATGTGCTTATATGATTTCCCACTTGCACTATTATTATGAATATGTATTGATTTAATCCCACTCAATACGAATAATTGAACCAAACTAAATGACTTCACCTGTGACATTGGGAAAGGGAAGCAACACAGAATTGGGGAAGAGAAAATGTAGAAAGAGATAAAAGCAGGGTTGGGATTGGAAGGTTGACGGGTCAAACCCCTGGATCAGAAGGGATATTGGTTGTTGTTGAAGTAAATAAGTAATGCTCTCTACTGCTTCAACAATGATCAACACGTGATAGAAGGAGACACTTTGGAATTAGAGGTAAATAGAAATACAGTTAAAGGAAAACTTTGGTTTATTACAACTTGGGTCATATTTTGGTACTTATAGCCATCATTTCTATTGGTTATGGTAATATTGTACTCACCAAAGAGAGATCTGGAAACAGGGGCTATCACTCAGCCCCAGAGTCCCTGGGAATTATGTTAAACGATTCTGCGCTGCAAGATTTATTCTACCTCCAATGCCAATGTTCAATGTCAATGCAGGAATAGTGTGCACTTTATGTAGCAAGATGGTAAGTAAGGGTGTGGAAGGCTGGTGCATTGAGACTGGAGTGCGCTACCATCACAGACCTGCAACTAAGGCCCTGTTCAGACCTGGCATTACTATGCATCTTGGGTGATCCATCACAAGTGGACAGCTCTAAGTACAGATGTGAATACACCCAAGATGCATTGAGGATGCATTGAGATGGCCACATTCTTTTAGCAGTGTGTAAGTGAATGTGGACACACATCGAAACACCGCCTACTCAACTGACTCCCTCTGCATAAGAGTAAGCGTAGTGTTGGCAAATCATGTAAGCTGGCTTTTTCCACGTCTGAAAAGCCCATAGAGATATATTACAAGTGTGTCAAACATCTTGGGCGATTTGCCTGAAACACACCAAAGAATAGACCCATTCTGTATCGTTTTGATTTCTTCTTCTCCTTTTTTGTTAAAAACAACAACAGGTTGGATTTGGTCTTTGCATTCAGAAATGATGTATGTGTTTATTTACATATTGAGCGGGGAAGTGAGATCCAATCATAAGTGATCGCTTGTGATCGGATCACCCAAGATACATGTTATGTAATGCCAAGTCTGAACAGGGCCAAACAGTCCCACTTTTATTTACCATAACCACAATCTTTCCCTAACCATAACCAAGTATTATAGTTTCCTAACCATAACCATACCTTAACTATAGTTAAACTGCCACAACCACAATCTTTTGCTGACCTTAACCATACAATAGATGCCACGTGCAGATAGTGTGCAGGAGTTAGAAGAATTGTCCCCTGGCGATAGGGTTGCATTGTTACAGCAAAGTGTAACGTGGCAAGAAACACGAGTGGTCATCTGACTGCTTATGTTTCATGCCCCATTTAACTTTTTTTTTGGCGATGTTGCCACATTACCAGATCTCAGTGAGTACAATGGACTGCAAAAAAAGACCCAAGTACAGTATTATCATTGCAAGGTCCTGTAGGGGCCTTGTAGGCCTGTTCAAGGTCCTTGGAATAATATTGTGTTTTATATGGTGTTTCCACAAAAAAATCAATAAACTAGCAAAGAATTCTTAAAAGCACACCTACTCAATAATCTCTAATCAAGAATCTATGAATATGCAAATATATTTAATTTCAAAAGTATAACTGCTGATGTCTCGTTTTTCAATCAAAAGTCCGTTCTCAATTTATGTGTGCTGGAGGATTCAAGTTCTCACATCACACTTGTGAGTTGCATATTGAACCACGATTGGCTTCCATTGTTATGTCCCAAAATCATGTTTGTACGTACCATAGACAGTAAACGAAATGGACAATGTGACCCCGTTGATTTCTACGGAGACCAGTGAAGGATATTAGAAGCACTTTTCCGGTGATGGCTGAGTGTTACTGCGCAGCCTCCAACTGAGCTTGAAGACGTAGATGTGACATGAGCCAACCTGTCTGAAAGTTGTAAGTCTTCTGGTAGCTGTACCAAGAGAAATCTCAATCATTCCAAATCTTGCAGAGACAGAGAGCGTAGGTATATGTTAAGGTGCAGACACACTGACCAGACGGCCGATCCTCGGCAGAAAAGGCAGTTGGACTGATCAGTCTACCTGAGTTGGTCAAAAAAGTGCCTCGGAACACATCAAAGCAACGAGATGTAATACGTCTCCATAACAGCAGGCGGAGCTAATCTGTACTGTCGCCCAAAAATGAAAACCGGCAGCTGATTGGACAAACGCGTCACGTGGGTCTGGTTTCTCCGGAAATTCACAGCCAGACTGTCATGGCGGCTTGTTCAGAATACGATCTCATATTGTACTAAAATAGTTCACCGAAACGTGTTTCTGAAAACATTTTAAGCGAGAAATAGGCCGTGCAGTTGCTGAATCTGTCTTCATTTCAGATCGACAAAGGTCAGATTAAAAGATTTTGAGAGACTAGTCACGCTCATTCCGCTCCCCGTTTACGGGTTAGCACTCTACCAATCAGATGGGTCATTTGAGTCCGACTGCCGGCAGTGCCTGCCCCGCCGATTACACATGTCAAATCGGCCAAAATGAAGGCTGACGGCCCCTCGGATGGACGACAGCACGGAACACACCGAACAGTCACTGACCTCGCCAGACTGTCCAATGGCCGATTATCGGCTTGGTGTGTCAGGGCCTTAAGGAGATAACATAGGCACAGGCTAATTATTGCTAACTAAAATGCTAGTTAACATTAGTAATTAAACTTAAACAGCTAATGTAAGTCGAAACTGCCTGCGAGCTTCTCTTGTACTATATGGTAATTCCTCTACTATGCTTTGCTGGATTGCTGGATATACCAAACTGCTGGATATACCAAACTAACTTTTCTTTACTTTCCTGGAGCACGAGCGGATAGCTGAAAAGAATAAGGAATAAGGCTGGCGAAAGGCCCTACGCTTTTCAGTGTCTATTATTTTGCTAAGAGGAAACTCAATGAAAAGCCATTTGCCAACATTATATAGTATTAAGTTGCTGTGAGCTGTAGCCTACATTCACCACTTCTAAACAGAGGCAGAACATAACGTGATCTTGGATTTTATTCCTTCACAGCGACAGCGCTGTGCAATGCGAGAAAATCTCAGAGCTGAACGAGGCAGACACATCAGTTTTCATCAGACTCACCCTGGGTCGGGTTAATTAAATAACTTACAACACTACTAACATAAACGTCACCAAAATATCCCCGTGAATCAAATCCCCTACTTCATCGTTAACCGTCAAGCCACTAAACTTGTATGGAAATTAACACCTCTGCTGGTTAACTATCATAGGACACGAGACAACACCGTCTCTCTCTCTCTCTCCCTCTCTTTCTCTCTCTCTGCGCGCGCACACACACACACACACACACACACACACACACACACACACACACACACACACACACAGTCCCGTTCTGGTGGTTGATGAACGCAGATATGTGCTGATTAGCTCTCATAACGGGCCGGGTGGGTAGCACACTGCCATGAGTCCATGACGCTAATGTCTGATTACTCCACATTTTCATTGTGATATTTTGTGATTACATTCTGAATCTGCAACGTTCTCTGTCAGGTAAATCAGTAAGTTAGTAGTAGGCTATACAGTGGAGTTGCATATTAAGTGGTTTGGGGTCCTTCTGTAAGTAATTTTGGCATATAATTTGGTTTTGAAGAATTCTACAAACAGCAATACCAGGCCAAGCAATCGGCACGTTTCAAACAGGCACATTTTCAACGGGCTCTAGTACCAGTTCCATCAAATCAAGGAGGAAACGGAGGATTAAAAAAACATGACAGACTCTTCAGAAGAGGTAATTATCTTGTAATTCTTATGTCCTCTTTGTCTTCAAAGCCGAATGCTGATGTTGTCTTTTCTCAGCGGTGACCTAAAACGCATCACTCGAGCTTCTGCGCGCCAAAGTCGCCGGACTATACCATTTTGTAAACAAAGCCATACTTAGAAATACAGAGAGAGTTTTGTGGAGCTGATAGGCTTAATTAGCTTTGTTGCAACTCATTTGGCAATGGCTTGAATGTAACGGACGTTCATTAATATAAAACAGTTGCACACTATATCTTTAAAACTTTAAAAATTAAAGATTTAAAGTGAGCTTTCCCCCTTCAGCAGATGATTGTAAAAACAGCCTTATAGCGTCAAAACTGCACATCCATCATTCTGCACAGTAAAGGTCAATCATCCAAGTGACGTAACAATAGGAAAAACACATTTTTAAGTGGAGGGGAACTTTAAGGAGGGTACTTAACCCCAACTTCTGCACTGACTCAAATAATCTAAAAGACAATATGGTACTGAGCCTGGATGCATAAAATCAAAATAAAAAAGACACTGATGAAGGCCAAAATCCTAACATTTTGTCCACATCTCAAAATAAATATTGCAAAAAAAAAACATCCCTGCTGTTGAGTCTGACTCCTCTCTGTGAAGATAGACATTTCATACGAGCCTCCTTCCATCTCCCTTCTCCCTACAACACCCCCCAACCACCAACTCATCCACTTACAGCACCACCCCCGCCCACGCCATGCCTCCCCCCCCATCCTGTTAGTAAGCTTGGACATGCTTCCCAGCCTGCTGCCCACACATTTCTCAGCTCCTCTTCATTTTGGACATTCATACATTTATGGAGTGATTCGGTGCAGTTCTCCCTCCATGGCATCCAGGATTACTGCACATTCTGAGCTGTGGCGAGCAGAGAGGGTTTGGGTGTGGAGGGTTTGAGGAAAGAGGGAGGGGCAGTATTTCGAAAGAGTCGAGAAAAGGGGGATCTTAAAGTGAGGGATAAAAAGACAAATGGAAGGCCAGCAGTGGAGTGATTTCCAAAAAAAATGAAAGAAAAATGATAAGATAGGATTGAACCAAGATTGTTTTTGGCCAATACAGGAACACTTTATTTGTCCCATAGAGTATATGTGTGTGTGAGTGTGTGTGAATGTACAGGCATCCCTACAGTATGTGTGTGATTAGGTATGTGTGTGTGTGTGTGGGTGAGCCTTGTTTGAGATGTCACCAGTAATTTAAAGCCATCTTTTGGTGCACACCCACTTTTCTCTTGTGATAAAATCACCTGTGAGTCTGTGGTCTTTCAGTGTGTGTACACACACATATATGTGTGTGTGTGTGTGTGTGTGTGTGTGTGTGTGTGTGTGTGTGTGTGTGTGTGTGTGTGTGTGTGAGCAAGAGAGTGTGTGTGTGTGTGTGTTGTACTCTAATTAGCACCTAAACACACAGGAGAGTGCTGAAGCCAGGCAGCAGATAAATCAGACAAGGCTATACGATCGTAACACACTAACAGAACATATCAGCTGCACTGCAGCTGTAACACACTTGGTAAATTGACAATACAGCGGTATGCTATAAGCAGCTGGCTCCTTTCCCAATTCCAAAGCATTGGATTGTGGGGACAATTTTGTGTTTGCACTGCAGCTTTCTTTGTCCCAACTACAGAGATGCAATAAGTAATGAGACATGCACCAGGAAGGTTTTTTTTTCCACATTCATTTGCTAAAACATGCCCACTGCATTTCTATATGTTTCCCTCCAATTACCAGCATTACTCAAAGTCAGAGCCTCTCCCAGCACATTTTTCATCTTTCACTTTCCTTACTCTCATTCATTAATTTGAATATTCCAACCCCAACCGAGCGGTTCTAGGCAAACACAGCAGTGGCAGCAGAAACCAGCGTGCTCCCTGATGTGTGTTGTTTCCCTCTTTTCTCTCTGTCTTTGTGTGTCTCTTCCCTGCCTCTCTGCTGCTATAAGCACTGCAGGCGTGAAGGAGACAGATCCCAGCAGTACAGTACGGTCTGGCTCTGGTGTGTCCCCGCCCCAGGGGAGTCTGGGAGAATGAGTCCCAGTGGAGGTTTGTTTAAATGCTAGAGGGAGTGTTTGCCCTGGTCTAGCCTCCTCTCGCACTAATGGATATGTCTGTGTTATTGATAGTAGGACTGCAGGAAAAAATGTGTATGAGTCTTTTTATGCATTCATTATACTGTAGCCATGTAGGTTGACCACTCATTGTCCTTGTAGGTGAGATCTTTGTTTTGGAGCAAACAGTTGTGGCATAAAAGAGTTGAATTCTGATCTGCATTGAAGTTGCTCTAAGTTAGATATTTGTTCAAAAGAAAACCAATAATGTCAGCCTCAAACTGAAAATGGGGTTGCATAAGAGGAGAGTTTCAAATCCTCTTAAAGACTGACCAAATGTAACTGATTAAAACTGTAGTTTCAGTTATCAACACTGACAGGAAATTGTCTATATAAACAGGAAAAGATGAAGAGTTATGTTACAGTATGATCCCAAGTTGTCAGAGTCTCAGTCTCTCTATCGCTACAACCCCAGCCACTAAAAAAAAAGAACATTAAAGCTGCTTTTATCAATAGATGTATGCCACTGTAGCCTGGGAAAACCCTGACAGCAAATTTGAGATTTGCTCTGCAAGTCAGTCTGGCCTAGAGCTCATTCAAGCCCATTTCCAATTTTTCCAAATCGAGGCACCAATCACAACCGTCGAGGCGGGCTTTACACGATGACGATAGCACAGCGACGGCAAGCAGCTTTTTGTTTACATTCAACATGACGGCCACCGAAGCGCAGCAACCCGTTGATGCCGCTGTAGCTGCTACGTCACCCGGATCGTTGGTCTGATTGGTTGAAGGACTATCCAGAGGCATTTGAGCGGCTTGCCCAGACCAAGGGGGTAAGCCTCTCTCCACGACGCATACCTCCTATGGCGCCATTTTGATGCTAACAAGCACTCACCCGCCGTTAGCATTCCATTGACTGCCATTAATTTTGACGTCACTTTGACAGCGAATAACTTTACATCTGAAGCGTTTAAAGACTTTATTTGTCTTACTTTATTGTTTATTTCTAAAGAAACGACAATGTATAAAAGGCTCCATTACCTTGTACCTCATGTTATGGCTCCGTAGCAGGTGTTTTTGTAAAAATAGATTGTGTCATAACCACGCGACTTACTGTCGCATAGTAGAGGAATTACCGTACAGTACAGGAGAAGCTTGTAGACAGTTTCGACTTACATTAGCTGTTTAAGATTAACAGATTACATATGTTAACTAGCATTTTAGTTAGCAATAATTAGCCTGTGCCTATGTTATCTCCTTACATATACCTACGCTCTCTGTCTCTGCAAGATTGGGAATGATTGAGATTTCTCTTGGCACAGCTACCAGAAGACTTACAACTTTCAGACAGGTTGCTCACATCACATTTACGTCGTCTCTCTCAGTTGGAGGCTGCGCAGTAACGCTCGGCGCTCACCGGAAAAGTGCTTCTAATATCCTTCACTGGTCTCCATCCAGAGCAACGGGATCTGTTGATCCATTTAATTTACTGCCCAGACTCACTCTCAGTTACAACTGAGAAGGGTCTGGTGTCAACCAGGCTGATGCCACTGTGCAGTTACCCTCAGCTCTATTTGGCATCTTATCATCTTTTAAGTCATTGTTTTGTTTTTTTTACGCCTCAGAACTTTGCAGTACTGTTTTAATTCACTCTCACCAGCACTTCCAGCAGAAGCAAAAAAAAAACAAAAAAAAGAACTCTGATAAACCTACTGTACGCTACCTGTCCAATGCTGAACAACAGACAGACAAAGTTAGCAGCAAGCTGATGAAAATAGTGCAGCAGCAGCAGCTAGCAGCTAGCAGCTAAAGAGCCAGACATTTTCCTCAGATTTATGGGCCAAAAACAAAAACAAAAAAGGGAATATTAGACTTACATTATCCAGGTGGCCAGAAACACAACTCCAAATCAATGCTAAAGTTACTCTGTGTCTGGAAGATGTTTAAATAAACAACTTAAATAAACGTTATTGGGTTAATGGTATGTTAACAGCTTGTGCTGCCCCCAAGTGGCCCAAAAAAATAGATAGATACATTTTAAAATACATCCAGTAAAACAATCACTTGCAATCTGGGTCATACACATTTACATTAAAAGTTATGAGCTGTGTTATAAAATGTTTTTGTTATAAAAAAAAAAGATGTGATGTGGAACTGTTTGCCTCACTCTATGTTTTATAATTAAATATTTTCTGACATGAAAGTATAGATGTTGGAGAATCCAAACAGTGTGTGAATGTACACAGCAATGAAGTGACAACAATGTGTTTACAGTTGAAGTGGAAAGCTGAAGCTGAAAGTGTCCTTTAACAAGTGTTTTAGTGACACATTTTTTCTTGTTATGTTGTCAGACTGTTTGTTTTCCCACAAGGCTGCTGCATATGCATGCCTTTCACTGTACTGTATGTTGAACAGCCTTTATGTCTCTGTCTGTATATACGTAGTTCAAACTGCTTTCATCTCTCGGGTTTCATAGTGGTAACAGGCAAGATAAAGAAAGCACAACGAGACAGAGATAAAGAGTGAGAAAGAAAGAAAGAAAGAGAGAACATCCTGTGAGTGAGAGTTTACCCAAGAACAATGCTGTCTGCTTTCAGCTGACGCTGTCTGCAGGAGACATTATGTCATCTGTTACGCCTGCGAAGGCGAGAAACTGTTGTAGTCAATATCTTGCTGCTTGCATCTCGCTCTCCTTTTCTCTCACTCTCCTTTTCTCTTGCTCTCCTTTTCTCTCTCTCTCTCTCTCTCTCTCTCCCATTGTGAGCGAAGAACCCGAGGGCTTGTGGATGCAGTTGCGGGCTCTTCTCTGACACAATACATATTCCCACGGACCTCCTCGGCGGCAGCTCCCGCTCGCTGCTGGCAAGGTTAACTCTGTTTATGAAAGCATAAATTACACATATTTAATTTGGTAAGAGAAGAAACGCCGCCACACTGAATCTGAATCCAGACCGAGTGTCCCCCTGAGCACTGGGATAAATAGAGCAAGGTAAGAGGAGGAGGAGTAGCTGGAGAGGGAGAAAGAGTGAGAGAGATAGAGATAGAGTGTGAGAGAGAAAGAGAGAGAGAGAGAGAGAGAGAGAGAGAGAGAGAGAGAGAGAGAGAGAGAGACAGACTTCATTAATTCTGTCGTCCATCTAATTGGAGCCCTGTTGGACCCCGCAGCTAAAATGAAGTCCGAAACGAGTTCTAATGAGAAAAAGAAGAAAAAAGACGCGAGGGAAAAAAGTTATTCGAGCTATTCGTATCTAGAGAACAACCTTGGGCAAAATCAAGACTTCATGTACAATACAGACCCTGGGGATGCCCTCAAGTCCCTCGGTTGGACGCTGATTAAAATTGGACGGTATACATTCTAAATAAAGGGACTAGAGGCCTACCTGGGCTTTTGTAATCTGACTGATGTTGTGAAGCGGAAAGAAATTCGCCATTACGCTGCGATCTGCATTAAAGGACTACAGGCAGAAAATGATGTGCACTTGAGCACAGGGAATTATGTTCAGCATGTTCTTACATTGTGTTGCAGACACAATGTAAGAACATTCCTATGACCCCGCTGAAGTGTCGTTAAGCGGGAAACTTAAGCAGCATCTGTACGGTTCTTCAGCTGACAATCTGACCTTCCTATGGAGGAGGGCAAGAGAAAAGAGCATTCACTGAGTACACCTTCTATGAGAATAAACTAGAGATGCATCCTAAGATAAGTATTTGCAGATCTATTCTACTAAAATTGTTGTTTCATAGGATAAAGATAATCAAAAGAGAGAAAAACATGCATTTGGGGGTAATTACATTGCCCAACATGCGTATCAGAGCCCCACCCCAAAGTCCCAGTCATAACAAATGTGGCATCATTGGCGACTCTGGTTACAATGGCATCAGTGCATTGAGTCTTTGTCTTTCATTATGGCTGTGATCAAAACCGAAAGCCAAAAGGCCACAAATTAGAGGAAACTGATCTGAACAAGGAAAACAAGCACATAAGCTGTGTGAATTCAAGTACAATAGAGTAGGGCTGAAGTTTGTGTAGAGCAGTGTAGAATAGAGAAGAGCAGAGTTAGGTAGAGACTTAGAGCACAAGTGAAAATGAGTTAAATAGAATTGAGTAGGGAAGAGTACAGTGGAGTAAAGACAGTAATGGAGTAAAGGGGAGAGGAGAGGAACAGAGTTGGGTAAAGATGTGGTAGAGTGGAGTAGAGCAGTGTTTCTCAAATGGGGTACATGTACCCCTAGGGGTACTTTGGAGGACTGCAGCATGGATGTATTAAGAGAACATTTGTTTGCAAAATGTTTTTCAGTTACAAGGCTGTAGTTCTTTTTTTCTCCATGTTTGTCGCTTATTTAAAAGTTTTTGTTGCTGTTTTTGAAGTTTGTACTGTTTTTGAAAGTTTTGTCGCTTGTTTTGACCTATTCTTGCCTTTCTTCCTTACTTTTTTCTACTGTCTTTTCAGTTTTTGTCACTTTTGTTTTAAGTTTGTCGCTTATTTTAATTTTTTGTCACTTTTTGTCACTTTTTATTAATATTTTCGACCTATTCTTGCCTTACTTCCTTCTTTCTACCGTCTTTTTCCAAGGTATTGTCGGTTTAAAAAAAAAAGGTTTTGTCGGCTTTTTTCATTAGCATTTAAATGTTTTCCAGGTACAAGTCTGTAGTTCAGTAAATCTATCGCTGACATTGCTGTATTGTTTCTCTTTATAGAGACTTTTTTTTTCTACCAAAAATGATTTGCGCTGGTTAGGGGGTACATGGCTTAAAGAAACTATTCAAAGGGGGAACATTATTGAAAAAAGCTTGACACCCACTGATGTAGAGTATTCTATATTATATAGAGAGTAAAGTTAAGTTCAGACAAACAAAATATGGTTGAGTAAAGAGGTAAGGGGTGAAGATTACTAGAGTAGAGTAGACAGAAGCAGAGTAAAGTACAGAGGAATAGAGTAAAGTGAAGCACAGTAAAAGAAAGGAGTTAAGGACAGAGAAGTAGAGAGTAGAGCACAGTAGAGTAGAGAAGAGAGGAGTAATGAATGGAAAAAGAGTACAGAAGGGCAAAGTATAGGTAGAGTATAGCATAATAGAGTAGATTACAGTAGGGGGATTAGGGAAAAGTAGAGCAGGGAGGAGTAGAGCAGAATACAGTTAAATAGAAAAGTCCAAAAAGTAGAACAGAATATAGTGAAGTAGCAATGAGTAAAGCACAGAGCTGATAGCAGACTAGAGTAGAGTAGTAAAGTACAGAGAAATAGAACAGTGTGGAGTAGGAAGGAGTAGAGCAGAACATACAGTACTGTAGAAGTGAGGAGTAACGTACAGTACAGGGCTGAGAGTGCAGTAGAGTAGAGTAGAATGGGTAAGTACAGAGGAGTAATATACAGTGTATTAGAGTATTGTAGAGTAAAGGTTGAAGCAGATGGCCGCCAACCAAGAGCCAGGTTCTGAATGAATGCCTTTATTGTCATTGCATTTAAGTATAATGAGATTGTAGAGCCACTCTAGTAAGGTGCATCATTGTATCACACATATATATATATATATATATATATATATATATATATATATATATATATATATATATATATATATAACTCATCTCACAACACATTCAATGCAAACACACACACACACACACACACACACACACACACACACACACACACACACTTGTACCGAGTACATCTTACCAATCATTCATAGCAAACCCTCTCTCATCTTTCCTGCAAGAACATCCTAACCATAACATAAAAACACAACTTGTCCACTCTTGACACTAAGTGGATAATACATATTCTAATGTGATAAAGTGCAAACTGCATCATTAAAAAAAGTTTAGCTTCATTTAGGACTGTTATTGCTTTGGGAAAGAAGCTATTCCAAAACCTACTAGTCCTTGTTTTTAGACATCTGTAACATCTCCCTGAGGGCAAGAGTTCAAACAGTGGGTGACCAGGGTAAGAACAGTCATGTGCAATTTTGGTGGCTTTTGAGGGCAGTCTTGAGTTGTCTCAAGACTGCGGAGTGGAGTAAAACTGAAGTTATGTAAAGAGAGTACAGTAGAGTATTGTACAGAGGTGTAGAATAAAGAACAGTGTTTTAGAATATGGTAAAGAGTAAAGAGTAGTGGAGTAAAAGTGAAATAAAGGGGAGTAGAACAGAGTACTTTAAAGTAGAGAGGAGTAAAGCACACATGAGCAGATCTCCCAGTACAGAAGACATGCTGTACATCAGATCATATCAGAAGCAGGCTGCACTGTATAAATGTGCTGCAAGCAGGCCGAGTCGTGTACAGGATGTTCAGTTCATTTGTGTGTGTGATGTGACAGCAGGGTGTAGTGAGGTCTGGCTTCTGCTGACTGTCAGCAGCATGTTACCGGCACACTGGGAACCATCCTCCACAGCAAAACCCCAAATCTCAGCTCTCACAGTGATCACATACTGTAGTTATGTGCATCTACAGCCTAATTCACAGGAAAACACACACACACACACACACACACACACAATGTCCTGTGCTGTGCGTGCCCTTCCTAGGAAAAGACACACTGTTCAGTGGCATTCCTACAGCAATCCAATTAGGTGTGATTTCAATTCAATTACTGGACTGTTAGGGGAGTAGAGTGGGCATCCGTTGAATGAACTTTACTTGGGAATTCCATTACTATTGAGAAAGTCATTTAAGTCCATAATCTGGATGGGAATAGGGTAGTAGAAGAGAAAAAGGCTGATATTAACCCTCACTTATTTCCCTCGGAATTAAGTGGAGCAGTAACCGTCTGCAGTCAGCTGTCTGCTGCAGTGGCGCTGCTAGTCAAACAGGGAAATCATTAAGACTCTGGTTCAACAGAAAACTGCAGAGCCTCACACAGGAAGACATCTGCTATATGTGAGACCACAAACAGCAAACTGTCAACAACTATCTATCCCCACAACCTCCCTCACTGCGTGTGTGTGTTTCTGCACGTGTGTGTGTGTGTGTGTGTGTGTGTGTGTGTGTGTGTGTATCCCTGTGACTGCAAGAACAACAGATAAGCATTAACGCATCTCGGTGGCAGCATGTGCAACCATAAATTACCACCTCCTGAAGATAAGAAGCCACTATGACTTCAAGCCCACTGTAAAAAATGTCCACTGCAAAAAGTTGTTTTGTGAATTATATTTAAAACAAATATTTCAAAGAATTTTTGCGATAACATTATTTTGAAAATCAGTAACAATTTATTGTATGGGTCTGTTATTTCCTTATACTTCCAGAGTAAGTTTCCTGGAATCGACTTCATAATTTGATAGCGATTATAGGGGAAACAGAGAGAACGTGTTTTGAGTTTATCAGCAAGTTGTTGATTTCCAGAGGAATTTCCTTCAAAGAACAATACTTCTTAGTAAACCCAAATACATGTTTGTCCATATGCCACGTATTTGTTTAAATGTCCCATTTTGCATGTTGTTTGCACTGACTGAAAGACTATCTGTGTTACACTAAAAGTATATGGAGTTAATCAATTAGAAATGTACTAATTGGTCACATTTACCTGTAATTAGTGTCAAATGCCTCACACATTTCACTATGTGTGACAATCACATGTTCTGTTGTATTTTGACTTTTGACTGTTGTTAGTGTTTGTCTTGCCTCTCAAACTATGAGGGTGTGGCACGCTTGTTACTGTTTTTATGTTTTTCTTTTTATGTATCTGCCTAGGGACAATAGATGAAAAATAGTTATGGTGCTAACTCTACTTGTGTACTTGTACTGATATCCATTAATATGCACTGTCCCTATCTAAATAAACAATTAAATAATAAATTACATAGAAACTAGGAAATGATTAGGATATTACAAACCTGTAGAAAAGAGTTACCAAAAATCTCTCCATAAGGGAAAAACAAGCTCCTGATGCTATTTCATCTTGTTAAGAACTTTAAGGATCATCAGGGTCATTAATTATCTGAGCTGAATCAGCTAGAAATGTTGACATACATGATGAAGAAATCCAAGCTAAAAATCAAGATAAAAATAATATGTTTTTTTTTTTTTAGGAAGATAAAGATTTAAGAGTCAACCCTCGACTAAATGACTTGTTTCGGTTTGTATTCTTTGCAGTATGCAGTATGGTAATATACCTTGGAGCATAAAGGAAGTTCCCCGACAGGGGAGCAGACAGTTTCTGTCACAGATAAGAGCTGATGTAGATCTGAGACAATGGGTTTTTTATAGCACTGTATCGTTATCCAGAAGAGTAACAATGACTTCACTAACTTTTTAATATCACGCTTTAAAAAAGAGATATTGTTTGTGTGGCAAACTGCAGCTCCAAACCTGTCTTTAATCTCCCTGAATGTGACTCTTTCTTCCTTTTCATCTCATGCACAAACATGGACACACAAACCCCCTATGGAGAGTTCTTATATTTGAGTTTATCCATTATCCGTGTCCATCAGCATCAATCACTCACCGCGTAACTGCTCCCCGTCCACAGCCACACACAGGCACAGGTACGCGCACGCACCAAGCACCAAGCACCAAAACTCTAATTCACTTCACTGCCAGCCAATAGACTATCAGTGTGGTTTTTACTGGCGTGTCTGAGGCGCTGACACCTCTGCGCTTGGTCTATTGATTTTGTTATCTTATCCTAATGAGCCTTGCGTCATCCATCACTGCTCTGCTGGTAGCACTCAGGCAGCCTGGATGGCTGGGAGGACTGAATCAAGGAGGGACAGGGACTATCACCTTGCCACCGGGTATATATCAACAAGAGTTTCCTGAATACCATTTTTGAAAGGCATCAACAGTAATAAAAAAAAGAAAGAAAAAAAGAAAACGGGCTACACATCTGTTTGAGATATGTGATGTGAGGGCTTTGGAATAGGATAAGTGCAGTCTGACATGATTTCAGGCCCCTGAGCTGATGACTTCTGACCCCGCAGGCTCTTGCCTTTAACACTTGCTTTCTTGTGTCATGAAAGTGCTTTCAGATCGTGTTTGCGTGCATGTGCAAATATGAGTGTCTATGTTGTGCAATCTCAAGTGCAGGTGTTGACTAAAGTGATGATGGGGATGTTCGAAGGCAGCTAGCACCCATTACCTACTTACACCTTTCAGTAGAGTACAGACTGGAGATGAAACACTTCCACACCCTAGCTCCTCTACTCCATCCATCCGTTCTCAGCCATTATTGAGGCTTCCCCCCCTGCTTTAAGTCATCTCTGTGACTCCAAATGGTGTTTTGATGTTACTTCAACACCCTGTGTCTGTGCATTCAACACAAGTCAGCGTCTATCATCATTCAGTGTTAAGTGAAGGAAACTTCCTCTTAGTGTTCCAGAAAAACCAAGACCCCTGTACTGTGTACAAGTAGTTGTATTTCATGATTGGGAGCCCAGATATACACAGAAGCTATTAAATCTTTACTGTATAAGACACAGCTTGAGCTCAGCTTCCTTCTTTTTGTCCCGCATCATAAAGTACAAACTCCCTGTGGTGTATTCAACATCTGATATGTACAATATACCTACGTTAAACATCCTGTCCTGCATCGTGTATCCTGCATGTTTCCATTGGTCTGAAATGCAAAAGCTTAGTTCTGGTTTCTCATTGTATTCCCTGCATCCTTTGCAAATTAAACTATCCAAAACCCTATATACTATATCCTTCCCTCCTATAAGCTTTTTCCTGTAATACACATCCTACATAATATATTATCGACCTTGTTTTCTACACTGTTCAATATATAGCCTACTGCACGTTCTTCATCCTACATCCCAACACCCTGATCAGACGTTTTTGTTATTCTTACCCGTCAGCCAACCATTTTGCTGTGAAGTTAAATGACGTTGGGCGCTTTTCCTGCTCTAAGTTTTAAACTTGAGGTGCTCAGCAACGCAAAAGCAGCGAGCAAAACGCTTCACTCTCATTGAAAACAATTACAAAAAGCCGCACAACAGTAGGCTACTGAAACGGGCCCTGTCTGATCGGGGACTAAGTCCTTTACATCTTAAATCTATGCACTGTTATTGTGTTCAATACTACACATATCGTATGTTGTCACGTTTAACATCCTGCATCCTACATCTTGTGTTTCTAATAATTGCATGGGGTGGTAAAGTTGAACCCCACAGAGACCAAAAATACCCTGTCTTCAGGGAGCACTTTGGTGAAAATTACTGGTCTAATCTTATTAAACTGAGTGTTGCCACTATTTACTGGTGTTAAAGAGGATAAGCTACTTATGGAGTGGTGGGGAATGAAGTGAAACTCTGTTGTGAGAGTATCTCTCAATGTCACTCACAACACATAAGCTAACTGTTCATCCCCATGCCATGCTATAGCACATCACACACCAACACAAGCCAAATACTATAGTGAGTATAAACAGTGTGTATTAAAAGATTATGCCACAAAAACAGTGTGTGACTTTCCCGTAACATTAGCAGGCACACTAAAGCCAACACACATACCAATGCCAACACACACATTCAAGGAACACGAGCGCATGCACAAACAAACACACACGTACACGCACACGCTCACACACATACACACACACACACACAGGCACCAAAGAACCCAGCAGGCTTTGGGAGCCATGCCCTGACCTCTGGTTCCCCGTCAAAGGGGTGCTGTTCACCAGTACACAACAGCACCACTGATCCCCTGTGTTCCTCTTGTAAATTTTGCTCTTTCTCCTCGGGGCTCAGAAGAGTCCTGTGTTGTTTTGTGAAAAGGAGGAGGAGGAGAAAGGGAGGAGTGGAGAAGCAAGAGAACAGAGATATGAAGCCACTGTCTGTGTGTGACCGCTTAATCACCGTGTCTCCATGAAGGCTGGGATTGTGTGTGTGTGTGTGTGTGTGTGTGTGTGTGTGTGTGTGTGTGTGTGTGTGTGTGTGTGTGTGTGTGTGTGTGTGTGTGGTGTGTGACCCTCTACAGTACATGTGCGTATAAAAAGAGCAGAGAACAAGGGACCTTTAGTCTGGGATGAAAACATAGACCAATGTTACAGGCCAAATAAGATTAACTGGTCTAATGGACACACTTATTTTCATTATTCTGCATCGTTGCTACAGCAGCCCGGAGAGAACAGGCTCGCTACTACTAGCGGCCCTGCGGCCACGATGTCCTGATAGAGGAGTCTTCACTCCATCCACTTCTAATTTCCAAGAATTCATTCATCCTCCCATTTTGCCATATTAAAATGGATAACACTTTATTTAAAGGGGTGTGACACCGTCACAAGACTTGATGACACCGTCTTATTATGACATGACACCTGTCATGAACATGAAGGAGTGATTTTGAGTATTCATCACTGTTGTCATTAAGTGTCATTCGGTAAATTAAAAAGACATTTAAATGTAATAAAGTTTATAAGTTTATTAAAGTTTGATAATTGGGCCTGTCATGACATATTTGAGACAGGTTATGTTGTCTTGCTTAATGTCAAGTTGTCATAACACAGAGATTGTTGTCTTCGTTAAAGTCAAGTTGTCATGACAAAGACATCTCAGACAATGCTAACTTTGCATTAAAAGTGTCATAATTTACCGAATGACACTTATCACACAGTCATGAACACTCAAAATGACTACTTCATGTTCATGACAGATGTCATGTCATAATAATGACAGTGTCATGTCAGTCTTATGCACACCCCTTCCAATAAAGTGTTACCTTAAAGTGTGACCTCAACAGTCGTGAAAGTACTGTTTGCTGTGATGTGTCCATGACATTTAATACAATCCTTTCCTTATTACAGATGGGAATGCAGATCTGTGCAATTCAGCGTAATGAGCATAAATAAATCAGTGATATTGAGGGAGGAGCCACTCCTCACTCTCTTTAATCTAGCCCTCCTCATTAACACAGGCGTAAATACAGTATGTAAATGAGATGAGACAGCATGGAAATATACAAGCCTATTACACAATTAACATGACTGCTTGATTAAGTAATATAGAGACTTTATAATATTGCCATGCACGCGTGTATATATCCTCGCACATTAAAACTCATTTATTGTGTGAGTAATTATCTTCACTGCAACCACTTCTAGTCACAGCTTTTTTTTTTTTTTTTAGCTTAAATAATCAATGAACTATAGTTTAACCTTGAACCAAACACAAAGTCCCACATCCAGATGTCATATATCCCACAGCCAGATGAGCTGTGTGATACAAACTCATTGAGATTAACAACATAACCATATAACATTACATCTAATCCCATTCCCCTCCTGATTACCTAAGAGTCAGATACCATCTAAATCTGCTCAATAATTGCAATGCAAATGATGATCAAGCAAGGTGGAGAGAGAGTGACAGTGAGCAGTATCGCCAGTTTGACATGATTACAGCACCTGCCTCGAGGGACCCGTATCTTGATTTAGATTAAAACACGCTCGTCAAACAGAAAACACCCGTCTTTAATAGGGCCGTATATCACCCGTCGTATAAAAATCTGAGGTTCCATCAAGTTCATGAACAGTCTATGGGGGAGATGGGGGCGGGTTGATTAAATGAAGAAAGACAGTAAGATGAAAAAGTCTAAATACAGAGTTGATCAGAGAGAGAACACGAAATGACACCCAGCAAATATGTTGAAACTGAAAGTAAATTGATACGACAGCGTGCAACAGAAAAAGATTTGACCTGAAAAACTGCACCTGTAAAACTGGGTAGACATGGCACCTAAAGGGACGATATCAGCAGTCATCCATAGCTGTGTGTGCATCATTTCATAAACATTGTATAATCAGAATGTAAGTTTGTGATTAATATAAACTCAAAACAACTTCCAAAGACTTTTTAAAGGGTCAGTTCCCCCAAATTACAAAATAACATGTTCTCATTTGCCCCTAGTGGTATTTTGCAACACAGATCGGGTAGTTTTTCTGGCCAATTGGGCTACTTTTTATTTAATTAGGCTAGGAAAATTAGTTTCAGGCTGCTTGTGATCATTTGGACAACTTTTTGGACCAATGAAAAGTTGTAGATATTGTCCAGTTATTCACTTATCCAAAGGTGGATTTTTTTGTTACGAAATATCAATTTGTTACGTCTCATTTTTTTGGTGATCTGTGCTAACTTCCCAGCTGAAACGTGGTTTGGTTTTGGTGTTCAGAGCCCACTACTTTACACCAACAACTTCCCAAGGTATTACATTGGAGGCGGTCATACGAGTTTGGAGCTCATGTGGGCCTTGACATCCAGATGTTGAGGTGACTTTTGTTGCAGTTTCTGTAGCATACAGCAGGTTTTAACAGAATGGGGTCGCTAGCGACATGACCAACCATTGACCATTACTGGCTATTGGAGGTTGTGGCGCACAACCTTCATAAGACTTAAACAAATCTGAAAATCCAACCAATACAGCATCAAAACAAAACTCCGGGTCTACCAACGCTGTGTGCTATCAACACTACTCTACGTTGCAGAATGCTAGAAAACAACAGAACCAGACACTCACAAACTATACACCTTCCAAACTTCATGCCTATAAAGCACCTTGCACATATTCTAGCCTATAACCTATAATATATATAGGATAATAACCTCAAAATCATTCAGCAAGATGACATACACTCCATAAACAAGAGATGCAGGTGGACCTGGATTGGCCATGTGCTCAGAATGGGCATCAAAGCAATCCCTAGAGTCGCATTACACTGTACCCCGAAGGCAAAAAGAAGGAAAGGAAGCCCAAAATAACATGGTCCAGGACAAGAGAGAAAGAACTCCAACAGCAACAACAGAGCTGGGGGCCATGGAGAAATTGGCCATAGACAGAAGGAAGCGGAAGGACTTTGTTGCTGCCCTATGCACCAGCCGGCCCAATGGGGATGTGTGAGTGTGAGTGAGTAAGTGACTCTCCAGTTATTGACTGAGACTGTTTTGAGCCTGTTGAATTAATCTGCATGGCTATGTTTTGTTAACTGACCCTTTAATATGGGTTAAAGTTGAACTTGCATGTCAACTAAGCCCACAGCTTGTACACCAGCTCGTACACATCTATCAAACGCTGGGATTTGACATGAAGTGAGAATAACGAGGCAACATTGAGAGAGGTTGAGAGAAAACACCCCAGACAGCGCCATTTTTCCTCAAGGGAAGTCTGCGCAGTTGACGATTTCATGAAAAGAAAGAGATGGATGACGATCACATGAAAATGTCCTTTCACATGCAACACATTAGCAGCGTGTCCACAGAGAAGCAACTGTGGCCTACATGAGAAATTCTTGCCATCAGTAAACAATGCTGTGTACTGTGTTTAACTGGAGGAAACTGAACAGATAATGTATGTCTCACACAATCATAACTGGCCTGAAGATTGGAATTAGCCTGGGACAGAGTTTATGTGTAAGTACCAGTGTAGTGGCATGAGACCTCCTACACTACCCAGCAGTGCTGCAGCAGTATTGAGAGAGAGAGAGAGAGAGAGAGAGACGCTTTTCTATCTCTCCTTTAACGTCTATCTTTCTCTCTTTCCCTCTTTTCTCTCTATCTTGCACTGAGTTGCTCTCACGAGAAAAAAAAAGATGTCAGGCAATCAATATAGTGATGAGGGCTGTTGTTTTGAGGCCTGATATAGTACACGCACACCAACACAAGAGTAATGACTACTATCCACGGGCACTGTAACAGTCATGAATTATACTTTATTGGCTGCACTTCGTCAGATATATGACTCTCCTGCCTCCTCATATGTATTCTGCGGCTGACAAGATTTGATACATGCAGGGCGCACACACACACACACACACACACACACACACACACACACACAATACACACACAGGTAAAACACACTGATCACAGAACATTCTATAAACTCCCCAACCATGACCCCAGGCACTACGCCAGCTCAGAAAGAAAGAAAAAATACAGATGAAAGCTTTTAGAAATAACAGAACAAGACATTTTCAAATCAATATTTGTCTATTTTTTTCCTCCATCTTGAATAGTGCTTGATGACCCACGCCATTAGGGCAGACTGTGAGGCGCTTAGTGGCATGAACAATACTGGTGCTGATTGTAAGAGCATGTATGCTCCTAGAGGGGGTTAATAAAGGGGAATGTTCTATGTTGTATTTTCTCTTAACTCATTCATGTTCAGCTAGGTGGAGGTCAGACGTAGTGTCCCTGAAGCCATACAGTAGGGTGTATGTTTTCAGCAAGATGAAACTCGGTGGCCTTGACCAGAGAACACTGTACACTCTCTGCTTCACTGACTAAATCAATCTTTAATACACCATGCTGCTGCCTTCCATGAAATGCTAACAAATACACAAATCATGGACCATGCGGCACATACATGTACAGTGTGTGTGTGTGTATGTGTGTGTGTGTGTGTGTGTGTGTGTGTGTGTGTGTGTGTGTGTGTGTGTGTGCCCACATGGGCGGATGTGTGCTTATGTTCATCATAAAATAGTAACATAATACCCACATAAAATGTTAAATCATGCTGTTTTATAGCAGGTTCAAAAACGTATCCACACCTCTTCTCCACACCAAAGAAAGTTACGGTTACAGCAGCCAGGTCAGCAGCATGAAAAATACACACACTCTCATTGTGATACACTCACAGGAACACCTGGCGGCAGAAGCAGTGGATATTTGACAGGTCTTCCACTCGGGCCACAAAGCTCCTCGATCGCACAAAGCACCTCAACTGCTCGAATATCCAACGGTTCCAAGCAGCCAGTTCATTCATTTTACCTGCTTGGCTGAGAGAGTTGGCTAATGACATGACAGAGGAGCTCCATGCAAATAGCCAACATCTGTCACAGCGCTAGCTCCACTCCATATATTTATTTGCTGATCCTACTTAATATTTCTGCATATTACTGGCTGTTTGTTGGAGGCGGACAGTGATGCATGTTCCTGCATGACGCCGTACAAAAGAAAGCAATCTCCTGCAACCCTAACATCCACTCCTGCTGCTTCTTCTAAATGCATATTTTGTGCTGGCTTTGCAGACCGCTGAAGGTCAGCGGAAAGTAAGGCCTCCTTTATTGTGGAAATAGGAGAAACACATTTGGCGGAGTTAATGTGTGCTGCATTTATCACCGACACAATAAGGAAGGCTAGATAATATATCTCATGCAATGTGGAGGGAATACATTACGATGGAGGTGTTGTGATGGCTGAATCTCGGTGTTATCTGGGGGGGTTATTTAGGTTTATCTTGTATCACGGTGACATTCAGATTGTGAATATCCAAGGTGCCCGCTGACTTAGTTTAAGCTCATTTCACCATGTAAATGCATACATATACTAAAACTTTAATAACTCAGATGCCGCTCTCTTATCTTTCAAATAGGAGCCGGTCAGATATCAAATCCTCCTAAGACAACCTATTTGGCATTTAGCTGTCAGCACCTCATCACCCTACTCTGCTGTCTTCCCCAACTTCTTATTTTTACCGTATGGGGGTGGGGTCAAACGTCGACATTGCTGTTTTTTTCCCTGTCTCTGATCCAGTGTCAGCATTCAGAAATGATCCCTCACCGACACAAGGCTGTCTCAGGTGCCCCCAGCGCTGACTGGCAGGCCTTGGAAGTGGAGAACTGCTTTAGCCCGACGTTCAGTCAGCCTGCCTGCTCGCTGACACATTCAGACAGATACATCACTGAGGGCCAATGACAGCTCGTTATTGCTAGAGATGATAGAAGCTCACCATAGGGATTTGTATCAAAGCAGGAATGTTTGTGTATGTGTGTGTGTGTGTGTGTGTGTGTGTGTGTGTGTGTGTGTGTGTGTGTGTGTGTGTGTGTGTGTGTGTGTGTGTGTGTGTGTGTGTGTGTGTGTGTGTGTGTGTGTGTGTGCGTGCGTGTGTGCGTGCGTGCGTGCGTGCGTGCGTGCGTGTGTGTGTGTGTGTGTGTGTGTGCATGCAGAGCAGCATTAAATGAGAGGGGAAGACACAAGGTATGAGGACTGGCAGCAGTTTTCTATCCTGAATATGGGGAAAAGGGTCCCTACTTTGAGCCAGAAGGGATTCAGAAAGCACAAACATCCAACTGACTTTTAAAGTCAAAGACATTCCTTTTTCTGCAGTTTGTGACAATCCTAATGTTTTTTGGATTGGAATCAAGTTTCTATCTCTGTTCATTTGATGTTTGGCTTCAAAAAGTATATGTGCCTAATAGTGGAAACTGAAATCTAATCACTTGTTCCAGGGCACAAGTCCTAACTGTCTGGTCATTTCTGTGAAAATGGGTCCATATCTAATAAAAGACAAATCAAGTTAACAAACAGGAGTGAAAACAGATCCAACCGGGTACAAATAAAAAGATTACATAGGCTACTTATGTTCTGCACACGTGCAAACTAACGACATATAGCTACTGCTTTTGCATAAGTGAAGTCGCTTGCATAAGTCACACTGATGATTAGACTTGATGAATGCTTAAAGGGGCTATAATCAATATTTTATTTTATTGGCTAAAATGACCCACCCACAGAGAAATACCACCACCTGTAGTTCTCTCTCTTCAGAGCTTTTTTAGCTTTTAGCTTTTTTGAGCGTCCTTTAGTAACTCCTTGTTTCGGTTTAAGGCGATGCAGCTTCATTTTGGTTCACTCTCACCATTCTCATTGCATACATTCACTCTGTTTTTGGTGGGAAAGCACACTTAAAAACCCACTGTACGCTATCCAGCACCAAATAGCAGACAGACAGAGTTAGCGACTAGCTGGTGATCATGGTGGCACATTTAGCAGCTAAAGAGCCACATAATTTTAGGAGTTGGTGGAGACTAAAAACAGGTTTGCAATATTTAGCAAAGAATATAACCAAAACGTTTTCCACAGTAAATCAGGGATATCCAAATGCACATAATTGCATTTTGGCTGCAGTTAAAATACTAAATATTTCTGTGAAGAACATGATAAAGATAAGTTGGAATCATCAGTTAAAAAGGTACAGAGCCGATCAGGGGGAAAACTGATTTTCATGTATAGTAACTATACAGCGCACAGATTTTGAGAGTTAGGTCTACAGATATTACAGTTATATCTTTAAACCAGTTTCATTCTGGTGCAGTGACTTCTTCCTTAGTGAAGGTTTTACTAAGCACTTTTTTTTTTATTTGGACAGAGCCAGGCTAGCTGTCTTCTTTATGTATTTATGCTAAGCTAAGCTAACTGTATGCAGCTTCATATTCAGTGTACAGCGAGTATACCTACAGTAAATATGAAGCTACAGCTATTAGCCCGTTAGCTCAGTTTAGCACAGCTGGGGAAACAGCTAGCATGGCTAAGTCTGTGTCATTTTTACTCTATTTTTCGTACACAAGAAACAAACGTGGTATATAGTGTTAATTAAAGACCTTTGGAGATAATGGTCACCTTTACAGGCTAGCTGTTTCAAGTGTTTATGCTAACGTGAACGAAAGGTCTCCTGTTAGCTTACCTTAGCAACTTCATATTTATTGCACATCACAGACATGAGAGTGGTATTGATCTTCTCATCTAACTCTTGGCAAAAAGTCTTAAAAGAGGAACTATTCCTTTAATCACTTTGTATGTTTTGCTTTACAGAAGTTTTATACTTGTGTAAACCTTTTTCATATGAACATGACATATTAGGCCTATATCATAAACCCATGTGTTGAACTATTATCAACAGCCTACTGTTTAAAGTGTTGTGTCCGTGTAAATGTATTTTCATGCTTCAGTATGATTGTCTTTATGAGGTATGTCTGTATCCTGTTTAACATTTTTGTTCACATCTTCAGTTATACTTTCCATAATTTGATGATTATATATGATGCATGCTGCATATTTCAGTGTGTGTGTGTGTGTGTGTGTGTGTGTGTGTGTGGGGGGGTTTCTGTGTGGGGGACACATCATCATCATTATCATCATGTCATAAAACAGTAAATCCCGGCTACAATCAGCCCTTTTCATGCGAAGGCCAGGGCAAAATGAAGCTTTCATGCTCAGACAGTGAGGGCTATTGATCTCAGCTATGTAATCTGAAATGACTTCTGTGTTATTATTTCTCTTGTACTCTGTGACCTAGATAGAGCGTAAAATTTGTGTGTGTGTGTGTGTGTGTGTGTGTGTGTGTGTGTGTGTCTTAGGGGATAATGTGCCTCTTTTTATATCTGACCTCAGTTATGCAACACAGGTTATTCAACATGTTAGGCCAATGGGAGGGTTACACCCTAGAGTGTGTGTGTGTGTGTGTGTGTGTGTGTGTGTGTGTGTGTGTGTGTGTGTGTGTGTGCGCGCGTGCGTGTTGTTGTTGTTGTTGTGATTACTATTGTGTGTTCAGCAAGTTGTGCTTTTTCCTTTGTCGCTTTTAAAAAAATTATTTTTAAGAATCATTTTCGCTTACCAGTTAAGGATCAAAAGTGGTGAACAGCAGAGGACAACGGAGGAGTGGTGAGTCATGTTCTATCTGAATCTGTAATACATATATAACCAGTGTGTGTGAGAGAGAGAGAGAGAGAGAGAGAGAGAGAGAGAGAGAGAGAGTCAGTTCTGCTGCTAGATTGAGTGAATGTGTTGTGTGATGGTAACCAGATCCTCCATGGATTAGCCTCTTTCTCTCTATAATAAGTTCTGCTGCTCTCTGGGCAGCCAGACCAAAGCTCAGACTCAGTGGGGACTGAAATTGTGTCAGAGACATTGTGCAAGAATGTAATAATTTCATCATATTCAGATTAAATCTCATTTTCATAAATAAATGGCATTCGTCATGTTCAGTCTCCAGTTCCTATTTCATAATAATGATTTCATCTACATCAAGGTCTTCAAAGTCTGTACATTTGCTGTCGTAACACTGTCTGGTAGGTCTTTCCTGGGAAATACAAGCAACCCAAAGAAAGAAGTTTAACAACAGACATCATGGATTGACCGAAAAAAAAAAGAAAAGAGCAAAACCCTCTGAAATAGGTGGCAAGCATGTATTTTAATTTCCACTTGATTAAGAAGAAAGGTGTTGGTAATTAGGATGCCCTGTAGTTAAGGTATAACTTGAACAAGCCCGCTGATTCCTTCTTTGGAGGTTCACCGCAGGAGGTCTCCTCACTGCCTGTGTATTCTGCACTGTTTCTGTGAAAATCAACCGCTGGAGGCTCTTTTGGCTGATTGGTCTATGGGCATTGGCCCAGCTGGCCAGGATCAATATGAGTGCTTGGGAATGAGTATGAGATGAATTCAAATGACTAAGCATCGTCTGGCCAAATGCTGTAGCTCTGCACCTGTCTGAGAAGCCTGGTGTGTAACACAGATCGGTGCTTATAAATCACTGTCTGCATTCTGCTTCTTTCAATGCACTTGGTGATAGACAGGATACTTCAGTTTTGGAAGATTGATCATTTGCCAACAGTCACTTCCACAATTTCTCTCACAATCTCATCACAATACCAGCAGTGTAGCACCAGTGCTTTTGGACATTAGATGTCTTCATGGGTTCACTCGGTTCTGGGGAACCAGGGACCAGGTCCAAATTATACTTAAGTGGATCCAAATGTTATAATCACAACAGGAGAAACTATGTTTGGTTAGAAAATCATTATCTTCTATTTATTGCCCAGTTGGCTACAGTTTTATTCTTGGTGCAGGAGGGGAAAATAGGAGTTTCAATTATTTCTATAAATTGGTCTTTGAAACACATTAACACATTTGTTTTTAGGACATTGTTAGGTCTATTATATTGCTGCTTTTTTCAAACAGTTTGGGATCTAATTAATCCTCGGGTCTATTCGGGGCATGGCTGACTCTCAAGTTCCTTTGGGATTAGGTGTCTCTTTAAAAAAATTAATTAAAGGGGAACTCCACCAATTTGACAGAGCAAATTGTGTTTACAGGTCTTGGAGAGTACATGTGCATACAGTATGTGAATAAAAGTAGTATAAAGCCTTTTGCGTCTCCAGAGGGAGCCACACAAAATCTGATAAAATGCCTAAAGTGATGTCACATGGGGCCGAGGACTACAAGTTTGGAAATTAAAGATATCTGGAGGTTAGAAAGAAGTGAGTTTACAGCCTGCTCCCCATCTGATGAACTGTCAGCAGGGGAGTTGCATTGTGGGTAATGTAGTCACCAGGTTTTGCTCTGGTTCTGATGCATTCATTTAAGTACTTTTGTATTGAGCCTGACAATGTTATAGGTAGGGATGTTCCAATCAGCTTTTTTGACCCCTCGATCCGATTAGATTTTTTTAATATTCAATATCTGCTGATGCCGAGTCCCGATTCCAATACTTGTAATTGCTCAGATTGTTTACAAAAATAACTAAGTCAACAAAGTAACTCAAATATGTCTTAAGCTTAATACATTTACCTTAGTGCAGCAAGTGAGTCTTTTCTCTCAATACCAAAACAGTTCTCTTCAGATCCCACCCTCAACCAAAGAGTTCCCCGCTGGACAACGAAAACTACACTTAGTGACGCCTCTTGCGCTTAATAGTCAATATTTGATTAAACTAAACATAGTGATAGCTCTTGCGCTTATTAGTCAATCTTTAATTTTCTTATTGTGTTTACCGATGTCGGCTCCAGAGAATAACAGCCTGTAGGCGTGGTTTCCTGGTAGAATCACAGAAGAAGTGTTGAGAATTGGAGTAATGCGCTTCTGCAAAAAAAGACAGACTTTTTTTACTTGTTGCCAAGGGCTGGCAAGCTACGAGACACTCTCTGAACAGACACTGGTGAGTGGCCGCGCGCCATGGTGGTTTGAAAGTGCCGGCATCCAGGCATTCTGGTGGTGCGTTTGTGGCGCAGGGTGTGTGTAATTAAAGACAGCGATAACTACAAGCTGATGTACATGATCGGAGCAAGGTAAACGGGGTGAATGCCGAGCCCCGATCAGTTAAACAATGCCAAAATCGGCTCTGATCCGATACTGTGATTGGGATCAGGACATCCCTAGTTATAGGGAGTGCAATGCTGAATTAGTGGAGTACACTTTTAAGCACATTGGGTTCCTGTAGGGTTTTGCTTAATATACACTAAAGTACTAATCTAAAGAAAATTGGACTTGCTGCTTGCTTATGTTGATTGGTCAAGGATTTACAGACTGTTGGGGAGTCCTAGCCATTCAAACCTCTGATGGTTATCCACACCTTTATGTCGCGTGAGAGTTTGGCTGAAGTCATATGTGAGTCATTTAGGTCACAGGACAGTCATGAAACTGTGGCCACATGAAACACTGTGAGGTGTGAATCGTTGTGAAACTGCCTGCCATGTCTGCCTGTGGCTGATAATTTGTGAAACAGCTATGACCTGGATAGCTGAAAATCTTCATGGCCGGACTTCACTGGATGTTCCCATGACCTCTTTAATACAGCAGCGTCCTTATGTAACAGGGCTGCTATCACAACAAGCTATACAGTGGCCTGAATCTATTAAAATATTACATATATACAGATTTCTTCTACGCTGTTCAGACTGTTCGCATGTTGGGATGTGTAAAATTGAAAAAAGTCACTGTTACCCAAGATGCCAATCACCATCTTGATTATAGGGAACGTGATGATGCCAGCGCCACATACGTAGGCCCATCACCACCACACCAACCACACAAATCACACAAACCTCGTGGGTGTTGCTGCAATAATGATGCATGACTTCATTTCTGAATTTCATCACTCGAACGGTGTGTGTGACTCCATTTCTCCAAATGTGAGCATGTTTGGCATCCTTTGGGGAATGGGACTGTCAAGCATGCAGAAATCGTGGCTTTAACTATAAATACTGCTGATATCCCACATTTCAGGTGAACAAACAACAGTCAGCTTACGTGCTGGTTTCAGCGCTGTACTTATCAGATTAGTCAAGTTTAAGTCTCTCAGAAGGGAACCATCATGCCTTTCAGAGTTTGTTTTTCTGCACAATTTCAATCGTACAGGGACTAGACCACCATATGTGTGTATACTTCTGTGTGTGTGTTCATGTATGTCTGTCTCACTCATCAGTATTCATCTGCCAGAAATATGCATTTTTAGAATGGGCAGTCGTCTGGCTGTGAAAGTCAGATAACACGAATATTGCACCTTTATGAAAAAGACTGAAAGGGGACAAATCTTTAAGCACTTGACCCTCTGCCCTGCTAAAGAAAATAGCTAAGTATGTAATTTAAAAGTGTGAAACGTGATTGCATGTTTTTTAGCAGTAAAACCACTTGCAAAACCGTTTTGAGATTTTCCCCTTGCCTAGATAAGGAGACATTGAAGAAGCAATTTCATGTGATGTTAGTCCAAATCCATTTCCCTGAAGCCTTTAAGCTGGGACTGAAATCTCGCTGGTGTGAGGAGTTTGTGTCTTACTGATCGGCTAAGCCCTGCGCCTCTTTAGCTGCCACTATTCAACGCAGCACTCCCTTATTGGGACACACTTTTAGCCTCACACATGTCAGAAGTCAGGGCGGGAAATGGCAGAGACAGGTTCAGAGTTAATGAGGTTCTAAAAAGCGAGGAAAGGTGTGTGATACGTTCTTATAGACTTTTCAAAGAGGGAAGGTAATACAAAGGCTCAAACCATATTAGCTGCAAACAAATTATGAAGCATAAAAGATGGTTACTGGAAATGAATACAACACCTTTCTCGAGATTTGGCAGCCCTATTTAGCCTATATGGATACCTTGCCAACTCATATAACAGATCTGATCTGAGGTAATAAGGTTACCAGAGTTGATACGCCACTGGTCGTCAGGACAAGCTACATTGCCTCTTCTTTTTTTTTTCCTTAAATCACCTACTCCTTTTGGGTAGGGTCTTCCTTAGTTTGTAAGTGGGTGGGTCAGGGAAGGGACTTGGAGTTATGTCTTTGTGAGTTAATGTTTGTTTCATTGAATTGAAAATATGAAAATCTGAATATTCTAAAAAAATGAAGCATAAAATATAAGGAGAGTGAAAAAAACAAAAACAAAAAACACAGATGATTGAATAAACATCAGAAGCAGCCGCGAGCGCTAACTGTCCCATACAATGCCGTAACATTTGTTGATCCCTCCCTCTGAATTGTGCTCAGATCTGTGCGTATCCCTCGCAGGAGTTTCCCATACTTTTAATTACCAGCTTGTCAGCCGGCAGAAGAACATTACGCCTGTTCAACTTTCTAGAGCAGATTTTGTTGTACACTCTGTGATTCTCACCCGACTCGCCATCTCTCCTCTCCGTCTTGTTCTTTTAATCTCTACCACTTTCCTCTCGTCTTTCTTCCTGATGACACGAAACAAAAGAGAGGGGAAAAAAAATGGAATGTGTGAAGGCAGTCGAAGTGTGTGAAACAGAGCTGCTACAAACAAGGATTGCAGGGCAATTGCACGAGCAACAAACACACAACACACAACAAACAACCCACGATGACGGCAGCGGAAACGGACGTAGATCATCATCTGCAGCAAGCGGCCCATGAGCTTCCAGATTACATTTACCTCAATTTACACTGTTAAAAGAATAGGAGAAGAGAGGAGGAGGGATTTCAAATGACATTTACATGTTATGTGTTGCTGCCGAGCTGACAGGAGAGAGAGGGCGGTCAGATGGTTAAGTGAGGTTAGAGAGTGTGTGTGTGAGAGAGAGAGAGTCATCCACAGACACAAATGCCAGCACAGCCGCCTCAGGGAGGAAACATAACGGTAAACCTGATGAACTCATGTTATCTAATCCCTGCTGGAATACTCTCTCTCCCTCTCTCTCTCCCTCTCTCTCTCCCTCTCTCTCTCTCTCTCTCTCTCTCGCTCTGTTTGGCTCTTCCTATACAGAGCCTTGGCATGCTACTTTCAATAAGAACGCTTTTCATCAGTACAACACCACACTGATGAATCTTTTATTTCTATCTGCACCCAATGATTATGACACCCTGGCTGAGGCAAAGACTTGAGTATTAGTGTCAATAATTGATGCTATCCAAAGGAACACTGTCTCCGATAAGGACCTGGTTATGAGAGCTTTTCAAGCGGGTAGAAAGAAATAGCCGGTGTAAAGCAATTAGTCAGCGGTGCATACAGACTTATAGGGTGATGCTTGGTTAAAACAAAATGTAATGAAAAGTTGTAACCCCAGGCTATTTGCCAGCTCCATGCTAGCGTTGGTGCTGTTTGGCCTCATCTTCATCCTTAAAAAAAGTACACAAAACACTGCCCCTGAGCACTTCAGATTCCCTCACATTTCATGTGCACGCTCAAAACACTGAAGTTCAGTAATTGGATGGGCATATGTACCTTAATCCAGCCAGGTTTACCTCACCAGAGTGTGCCCTCAGGCAAGGTCTGAGCATAGCTTAACAAAATTGTCTGCAGAACTCTGTACTCATCTGCAGAACTGGGGCTTTTAATGTGAAATACAATATTTTCAGGGACAACTGATCTCTGACAGCATGTCTGGATGTATTATTCAATGCCAGTGTGGGTTCGGGCAGCAGGAGGATGGACACAGATGTACAGGCAGGCCAGCCTGTACATACCGAAAATAAAAAAAACAATCCCAGCACACATCCTTCAAAGATGCAAAGAGCTGAAGTACACAGACAAAAACAACAAGTGTTATTTTTTTCTGCAGTGTGGTGACACATTATGCAACAGATTGAAACTTGAAGTCAATCCACATAGCAGAGCCGTAGCGTCAAGTTAAAGCTGCAGTTGAAAAAATCAATAAATCAAAGAGGGTGTCTGACCCCAGCAGGGTCACACTGAAGTTCTGCTGAACAGATACTGTTCCAGCTCACGCATAAGGTCTCAACATTTTTATTTTTATTGCTGTCACGTTCAATCAGTTCCCTGGAGAATTGGGTCACCCCCTCCTTCTCCTTCTCCTTCTCCTCCCGTCTCTCCATCTCCATCTCCATCTCCATCCTTCACTCCAAAGCCTCCATCGCTTTCCTCCCCCGACACAAAGAGGTCCTCCCTGAGACGTAAACCACGCTGTTAATTAAAAGATTCCTCAGTGGGCATCTGTGCAGTAATCTGTGTTCACTGCATCCCAGTCGCACATGGATCATTTGACTAACGCACAACTACCCATGCATTAATGAATGTATAATCATCCATATAGAAAACTGCTCTAGAAGGAGAGAGAGATGCAAGAAAAGGGGGGGGTAAGAAAAGCTTGATTGTTAATAGTTTTATGACTGATAAACAAAGCAATCGATCAATCTGTGTGTAGCCGGAGAGGCACTTACATGGGTTTGTGGACGGTTGGGAATAATTTGTCAACTCGTGGTGTTAACCCTTCCAAGCGTGGAGGATGTGGATTAATTGTGAGATGGGTGAGAGGGATGGGCAGATTTCTCCACCATGCAGAAATGATTAACGCTGCAGTTAGGCTGTGCCACAAACAACAGCTGCAGTAAACGTCTGAACGGATATGAATGATTTTGTGTGTGTGTGTGTGTGTGTGTGTGTGTGTGTGTGTGTGTGTGTGTGTGTGTGTGTGTGTGTGTGTGTGTGCGCAATTATAAGTGTGTGTCATGAAGATGGTGCAGAAAAGAGGTGATACAGAATGTGTGAATTGCAATTGGAGGATTTTTCACGCAGGAAAGTAAGAAAACAACTGATTATCTTACAAAACTCATATTCATATTATCTTTTATCGATTGCAGAGGAAGCTAAAAAACTATACAAAACACACACTTTCATGGGAAGTGTAATATTTTTTTCACAAATAAATATTGCACACTGTTTGGGTAGGACTGAAACTGTCCCAGTAGAGGCCAGATCATGCGACCATCTGCAATATCCCATCTGGGATAGTCTATCATAAATGTTGATTTGGCCAAGAACACACACTCTCTAAACATAGTGCACTTTGCCAAAGAGAACAGTTGCCAAGCTGAGGGAAAACATTTGCACAGTTTTCACAGCTAATTGTAAAACATCATCATTAGGAGAGGACCAGGATGCCAAATCAGTCAAATCAGCATCAAACAACAAGCAGATCTTTTGTCAGACGGACTGTGGAGCTGTCTGTGACACTCGGCAGGGGACAGGAGACATTTCTTTTTTAACTTGTGCTCACAGATTAGTCATGAATAAGTGTCAAGTTACTGTAGCAATTGGAGCTGAAGTTACAGGTTGTTGTGGCTCGTCCGGTAAATTAGAAGGCATCCAGGCCTTATAAAAAACAGAGGGTCATATTTACCAAAATAAATGGCGTAGCACAAATGTGTGCTGTGGTTCTCACTGAATTTGTCTGGGACTGCCCTCACAATGCATTCATCAAGGGAGAGCCCAGTAGTAGTAGTAGTATGTTGTGATCTTTATCTCACAATTTTTCCTTCAGTTTAACTGAGGAAATGCAGCATGCATAAAACAGGCCTTCTTTATACAGATGTTATGCTCCATTGAATTCAACAATACTGGCCAATACTGCTATCAGTTGGTGTACAGTATACAGTATTATGTGTACCCTAATGTAGTGGAAAAAGAATAGAACGTAGTCCATGGCCATGGACAATCTAATATAATGTCCCTTTTCAACCAATAGTTCCAGGAAGTATGAAACTAGGAAATAAACTAGTCCCTTTAGTGCACTGCTGCCCTCATTTCCGCTGCATCTCAAGAGCTATAAAGATTAGGTCAATTAGTCTGTTAAGCGTTAAAAAAGTATTTTCACACACGAGAAAGAATCAACACAGTCCTTGTATTTACTGTTGCACTACTCTGATGTTTCAGTGTATGTAATGAACGGATGCAAATGAGACATGCAGAAGTGGAAAGAAGCTGACACTCTACAGGTATCTCTATCTTAATGTGCATGAATGTCTATTTCTGCTTTGAACCATATTGAAAATAGCAAATACAGTTTTATTTCTCCTGTTCACTTACTTTGTTTCCTCAATTGCAGATATCTTTTTCTTTTTGTACAATCTCTTTTCATCTTGCTCTTTTTAGACTTGTTAGGAAGTCGAACTGCATTTAACTTTGTTTTCATGTCAATAAGTGGTACAAGAAATGTCAATCCATTGTCCTATGATCAATACAAGTGGCACACAGTGCTTGCTTAAGTTGTACTGTAGCAGCTTCAAGGTTTGTGTTGTGACCCGTGAGCGATGTCCAGCACTGCAAACTCCACTCAGATTTTTCCTGGAACTCTTTGGGGGGCCAGGAACTAGCCTGCTTGACACCAGACCCTTCTCAGTTATAACTGAGAGTGGGTCTGGGGAAGGTTCATTCACAGCCCATTTCCAAAGGGGGCGTCACCAACGGACGCCGCTCAAATGCCTCTGGGCGCAATTGGATAGTCCTTCAAGTCCTTCAGTAGCAGCGACAGCAGCATCACCGGTTGCTGCGCTCGTGGCCGTCATGTTGAATGTAAACAAAAAAGCTGCTCACCGTCGCTGCACTATCGTCATCGTGTAAAGCCCGCCTCAACGGTTGTGATCGGTGCCTCGATTTGGAAAAATTGGAAATGGGCTTGAATGGGCTCTCGGTCAGACTGACTTGCAGAGCAAATCTCAAATTTCCCAGAAGTTCGTCAGGGTTTTCCCAGGCTAGCCAGGAACTACTGTATGGCAGAGGAATTCAATTTAAACCCTGGTTCTTCTGGATAAAACACAGGTAAGGTTCCATAGTTTCTAAAGGTCCCTGGAGAAGTGCCTGAAGTGTGAACTGCAGTGGGTTTAAAGGAAGTGCTAACAATATGTTCTGTTAATTTGTTTCATTATAATTAGAAATTGTTCTTTGTGCACCAACTATTATTATTTTTCCGCCTGATACTCCATAGTAGTCAGTAATGAAAACGATAAAGTAAATACTCTTTCTATCAAATAATGTCAGACCAACAGTATATTAATCTACATTTTCAAGCCTATGTTACCCAAACAGCGACTCTCCTGCCATGAGGAAATTAGCATTTAAATTGGACAACATCCTTTCATGTGCACAGGGACGGCAGGGCAGCAGAGAGTAATGCTACTCTGAGAGGAAGAAATGTAATGTGCATGCAAACCAGGCGAGTAATTCCAACATTTTGGTCATGAATGTAACAGTAGGCGTGGCCAGTGTTGCCAGAAGCCAATAAAGCGAGCTCTGGACAACATGACACCAAACTGTCTGTGCCACTTCTCACCACACTACAGGCCTGATCCCAGCAGCAGGTGAGGCCTCTATCGGGGGTAAACACTGTTGACAGTGAGTCAAAGTGACAGACAGATCACACTAAACATCAGCGAATCCCAAACCACAGAGCGCCAGTCCTCTGCTCCAACACCTTGAGTTTCACTCTGGTGTCATCACCCGGCTTTCCCTTCCTCGCCTCACCTAAACTCACCCCTCAATCGCTCCGTCTTCTCCCTCCCGACTCAGGCGCGAGGGGCGCTTTCAAGAAGAACAGCAATTTACAACGACGATGTTCAAATGTTTGTTGTATGTTCAAACACTTAGACCCCCCGGGGCAACGTTCTATTGATCGCTCACAATCAATGCCTTTTATTTCTTTTGTGTTTAAAAAGCAGTATTAGGTATACGCATTAAGTGGGAGACTAATTTAACGTTCCAACAAAGAGATCTTGGATTAATCACTGGACCGACCACGGCGGCCTCTTTATTTGAAATTGTTTTGTATTCATAAAATCACCCTAATGACCTCAACTGACTTCACACTACAATAATGGGAGCCTCTGGGCATCGGGTTTACTTTCTGATTCAGCATTTGTGTGTGTGTGTGTGCGTTTGTTTGCAGCATACTGCATGCTTTTGTATACAAGCGCATTGTAAAAAATATTCATCTTAACGAGGCTTGTCGTAACATCGTTGTCATTCTTGAAATAACAAGACTTTTTTGCTTCTACTACAGTGGTGTGCTTTATTTTGCCTTGTTTCATACTAACATACGGATACTTGGTCAAAAGAAAGTTCCCACTTTATACAATAATATGTTAATATATACGGTACATATGTGTGGTGTAGTAATGTAAAACACAAAATGGTAAAAGGCCTGCATTGATATTGCACCTTTCTAGCTTACCTGACAATACACTTTACAATTTGCCTCACATTCACCCATTCACACACACACACACACACACACACACACACACACACACACACACACACACATTCATACACCAATGGTGGCGGAGCTGCTATGCAAAGCCTGCCTATCGCAAGCAACGTGGGATTCAGTGTCTTGCTCAAGGGCACTTTGGCATGCAGACAGGAGGAGCTGCGGATCAAACCGCCAACCTTGTGATTAAAGGACGACTCACCCGCCCCATGAAAAAAACAAAAACAAAGAGTACAGTTTTCGTCACCTGCACCTGTCCTGGTTAATAGATGCCAATGAAATCTGTTCAAAACAGAGTCGGTGCATTGGAGGTGAGGCATTCTACATCATTTCACACAATAAATCAACAGCATAAGCCCGGTAGTATCACACTTTGTCAGACTTCACATCTTTCAAGTTTTGCGACGGCTGATTCAAACAAACAACAGGCTTCCGCACAACCTTCAACAACAAGTCTCTCATCTCATCTGTAGTTCTGACCTAATTTCTCTCTTCAAGCTCAAAAGGCTAAGAAAAATATATTTTTAGAGCTGAATATGATGCTCGAAATAATATTTTTGTTGCAGTGTGCACGGTGTACTTTTGTATGAACAATCTTGTCTCTACTCATTTGCAGCAGTAAACATGTTTTGAGAGAAACATAGTATGATTTCTTTTTAAATGTCCTAATTAGAAAATGTTTGCAAAGCCGCAAAATGTTCACTGACAACAAATTTAATGTTTTCCCAACATCAAAGGAAACAATTTATGTTTTTTTACGGTTATGTTCAAGCACTCAACACTTGGTTAAAGGGGTTTAATCAATATTTTTACATTAACACTGGATAACGAGAGTGTGTTTAATGTGAAAGGGGTCACTTAACTGTAGTCATGAACCCACCTAATCATTATCCGAGTTCCCCTCAGCTCTACACAGTGTTTCAGCATCTTTCTGCTAACTGTTTTGGTTTTATAGCCCGCAACCATAAAACTATCACTGCTCTCATGCGCATCATTTCCAAAGAGAGCAGGCAGCTGTTTTAAAAAAAATTGCTTGAAAAGCCCACTGTACACTACCTGCCCAGCACCAAACAATGGGAAAAGTTTGCAACTAGCCGGTGAAGCATTTAGCTAAAAAGCATATTGTCCTCAGTAGGCCAAAATTAATGTGTGAATATTGGACTTACGTTACTCAGGCGGCAAGAAACACAACTCCAAAGGACAGCCAATGTAGCTCTGTGTCTGTAAAAAAAAAAGCAAGTAATAAATAAGCAACCATAAACGGTGAGGTGAATATGTCAGGGTTGTGTTCAGGGGCGTGGCACAAAATTCTGGGCCCTGTAGAAAGGCATTTTCTATGGGTCCCTCCCCGCATCCACAGCTATTCATTCTAGCATCTTTTTGGGCCCTCCTCACAAGAGGGCCCTGGGTACTCAGTCCCCTTTTTCCCCCTAGTCCGACGCCCCTGGTTGTGTTCACAGCATGTTTCTGCTGCCCCAAAGTCCCATCAGTTAATGTGGGTTTAAGATTAGGAAGAGATGGAGGTATTGTTTAAACATAGAAAAAGTCAACAAGACAGGATGTGTTTAGTTTTCCAATATTTAACCAAAACTACTTGTTGTCCCCTAACCTTAATCTAAACACTGTTGTTTCCTAAACCTTACCACAAATGTAATCTCTATTTAAATAGATATCTGCATATGAATGCAATGGAACAAGATTTTGGTATCGGAAGCGTTCTGGTTTGGGTTTGTAGTCTGAGTAGTATTGACCAATCACATTTGAGCGGACTTTGGTTGCATGCAGGTAAATAGCCTGTGCAGAAGAGGCGGAACACATTGGCCGAAATGCAATCTCGAAACTCATCGGCAATTTTCTAGCGACGATTGAGCTTTTTATTTATTTGCATTCATATGCCATTATCTGTTTATAGATATTATCTGATATATTGTTGAGACCTAAAATTCTTTATTTTCTGAGCTCACTAGATGGCGCTCTATGTTCAAAGAAAAAGGTTAAAGAATGGCAATTCAGTGTGTTTTCAACTCTTTGTTGACGAGAGAGCCCCATCTAGTGGGCTCAGAAAAAAGAAAATGGTTCACGAAGCTTCCTAAACCCTAAACCACCCGCTGCTTTATCGCCGATTTTAAAATCAACGAGACCATAATTCAAAAAATTAACATCATTCTGTGTTGCAGAAGACTTCAAACTAGCAATTGAGACCATAAACTCATTATGAAAATGTTTACTGAGGTCATAAATCAAGTGAGAAGTGGGTCACTTTCTCATAGACTTCTACAGAAACCGGCTTCCTTTTGCAACCGCACGTGTCGCCCCCTTCTGGAATTCAGATAGAATGCAGGTTTAAGGGCCCGCATTTGCAGCACTTCGCTGAAACGGATGCTTTGTCCATTAATATTAACAGTCTAAGGTTGTACCCAGAGGCTAAATGATCATCAGGTTGTTGGCCGATGGGTTCCAAGATTACAACAGGTGGGACCACGATGCAACCCTCGACCTCCAGTGTGATTTGTGTGTTGTACTAAAACACTTCCTGGACTGGAACAAAAGTTACTAGTGGCATTAAGCAGGCAGCATTTACGTTAACCTTAAAATGCATTTGGCAAAACAAAGTAGTGGCAAAAACATAAGAGGAGACGGTTCGTATAAGTCATTTTATTGTCTAAAATATGGTGTGAACGCTCATGTGGTGGTTTGCAACCAACTGCTAATCTTACATACTCATATCCTGCAGCCATATGTGGTCAGCTGCAGTGTCCAAACCAGCAGGACAGATCAGTGTGGTTTATTTACACCTGGGATGAAAATGTTTTGAGGGGTTGTCATTTTTAGAGATGCACACACGTAATGACACCATGAACCTGAGGTGCTGCGTATTTTTCTGCAACCAAGCCACACATTTAGCTTTTGATTAGCGCCGGAGAGTGATAGAAAGATAAATTGTCCCTGGCATATTCCTCCGTAGCCTCCCCACCTACTGTCTTTCCATCCCACCCCTTTCTCCAGCAGCAGTAGGGAAACTGGGGATGTGAACACACACCTCTTTGCCAAGCCTCACAGCTCCCCTGGCACCACGCTGCAACATAACACCTTCCAAGCCCTCCCTCACACTCTTCCCCTTTTCCCCTCTCAGCACGGCAGAACAGCATGTTTGATTTTACAGGAGCTAACTCTGCTAGGGTTTGACCTTTATGGGTTTTCAAGGCCGATACTGATATTTTTGGACGTAAATTGCTGATAGCAAAAATGTAGGCATTTTCAGTGGCTCCTTCATTGTTTGTTCATAGTGGAAAAACCTGTGAAAGAGCAGCAGACCATGAAGAAAGGAAATGCTCCATTAAAACTAATGAAATGCATGTTGATTGAGCAGGTCCATCCATCTGTCCATCATTTCTATTCCAATTTAGCTAATGACAGGATAGGCTAACACTCGGGGACTTAAACTTTAACAAAATCTGGAGATATAATATAGATGACATCTGTTCAACAGGTTAATTGAGATAGGAACAAAAAAACAAAGTCACGTCCTGGATTAACATAACAATGGAAATAGTCAAGATGAAGACTCTCAACAAGCTAATGTTAGCAACTTCAGTGCTACATGTGCCTCTGGTGGGACCCCCTTGATCCTAAATGACATGGATAAATTACTGTTTGGCAATGAAGAGAGAATCACTTCTATCTGTTAAGTAGAAGGTAAGTTAAGTAAAGTAATTGATATCGAAGAAAAACGACATTGTTTAACAAAATAACGTTTAGCCAGATGATTAAAACCACCCAAAGTGAACACACACCAAATGTCGCTAGCAAACTCCATTGTACAAAAGCCACCTGCACACAGCTAGCTAGAAAATATAGTGGGTCAAAGTTAAACCAGGAAGTCTGTCTATAAGCTGTAAGAGAAAAGTAAAGTTTGGTTTATAATTTTACCATTTGTTCATTTTCTCTTCCAAATAAGTTTGGCTAACCTGGTGCTTTGTTTAAAACCTGGCTGATTGACTGCTTTTGTTTTAGAGATGTTGCCACATTTCCAAATATTGGCAGTTATCTTGGTGAGTAATAATGATAGTCATACTGATGGTTCAAAGTAAGAACAGCATGTTCTAATAATATAGTTTCTAGGATAGGATAGTTTCTTTGGCCAATATCTGAAATAGAAATACGTTCTCTAGCTTTGGTCTGGCAGTATCCTCTAATATCAGAACCATGACTGACCAATATCGGCCCAGGATATTGGTCTAAACTCCTACAAGCCAGCAACCCTGACAGGATGTGCTCTCACTCATATTTTACTTGTACTCTTTCTCTCTCGCCCTTGCACCTCGCCAGCTGCCTCCAACACGGTAATGACAGTTTTATCAGTTTAACCACGTTTGCCATCTCCAGGACTGGGCTGCTCTCCAGTCCTGTCTGCTGTGTGCTCAGCTCTGCTCAGCTAAAACCAGACACTAACAAGAGCTCCTTGTATATCCATTATGGAGATCTACCGTAGCTCCTACCGCTGGCGTCCGTGTGCTGCTGTACTGTACTGTGTTGAAACCTGTCCAGGTTTAACATATGGAAGTTGCCTGCCAACACCTATTTCACTGACACTTGGTCTCTTCCAAATACACCCTGATTTTGATGTGTTCTGGGCCGTGGTAGCTAGGTAGAGATTTAAATTAAAAAATCACAATATAAATCATACAAATGAGAAGCACATTTGCCAGCTGTGCCTGATTGATTTCCAAGAAAATTCCATGGAATATAAGAGGTTTGACCGCATTGCGTCATTGTAAGAGAAAATGAACAAACCCACTGTAAACATATTTCATGAAAGTGGAGGTTGAATACTAACTATAGTTCAGGTCAATAAAGTCTAAATTCTAATACTGTCTTATTAAGTCTTGAAGTCATCACTAGATCTGAAACAGCACTCACACCGCAACTCTAAATCTAATCTCCCTCCCACCTAAAGATAGACTGCAACTCTTTTTATAGCGGGCTGAGCTGCAGAATTGCATATTCTATTTCAGACAGCCCGGGCTCACATCATTGTTTGTTTTAGCAGGCTAACCTTCCCTGTGTATTTATAGGTGTCGAGGCCAGGAGAATGACCACAGAAGCTCCATAAATAAGCTACCCGGGCCTCCAGCGAGCCTCCCGACCAACAAAAGCCCAGTCATTTCACAGGCCATTACCTGGAGCTGCCTTGCAGGGAGGCTGGCCTCCGAGGCAAGGGAGGGTCGCACGGCTTTGAGGGTCGGTCGACCTAGTGGGAGGAAGGGAGATGTTTAGATTAATAATAAACATGGTGATCTATTTTCTGTGACCAGAGCCTATGAAAATGCAATGGGAGTAAATGGAAAATAACCAACTGCGATGCGCCGCATTTTCACCGTCATCCCACGTATCTTTCATCCCCTTACTTTTGCTTTCATCCACACAAGCTGTCACTCGCTCCTCTCTGTCTGTCTGTCTCTCTCTCTCTCTGTCTTTCTCTGAACTTTTGGCCCCGGAGGATCTTGTTGGAACCTCACCCAGATGCCCCCCTAGCTCTTAAAAATAGATGAACCAAAAAACACCACACTCTCGCGCAAACACACAAAATCCACCCATGACGTCATACGTCAACAATGTGTGTACCATGTGTCTGTCGCTGCTTATCTCTGCCTCCACAGACGCTGTGTAGAAAGCCAGTCAGCAGAGGCCACAGCCAGCGCGCTCCACAGCCCCTCTGGCAGCCAGACCTCGCTGTGCTGAGGAAACTGCACCCTGCAACACAAACAACCCATCAGCCACAGCAGCGCTTAAGTGCCGACTGCTAATCCCGGTACCTCCCTGTAAGGTACAGCACTGTAACACCCACACAGCTTTAGGAGATGTGTGTGTGTGTGTGTGTGTGTGTGTGTGTGTGTGTGTGTGTGGTGTCCCCCCCCACCCCAGCTTTAATATTGCTTTTTTTCAGAGTGATGAAATATTCAAAAGCATTGTTTCGCAGGGCCATTCAACAGTGGCATTTGTCCTTAATATCGCTGTGCTCATTTGCTGGGTGGCGACAGTGATGATTCCATAAAACATGTGAATGGAAAGAGTTGTCATGTGGATGTGGCTGAACACTGAAGGCTCATGATCTTAAATCAGAGGGGAGCGCCGCTGACTGGCACAGTGGGGGTTCCAGCGTAGCGACTACAACTGCTAATTTGTCTCAGAATGGCCCTTTACGACTTCAAGGGCACTATAACTGTTAGATGAAGAGATGTTTTATATTTTCCGATTGTATCCTTGCAGCATGCAGTGTGTGTGGTAAGGTAAGATAGCAATATGAAAGCCATATCTTTTGCCAGTTTTCGTAATATCTTCAGGAATACCTGCAATTCCAATATACTAGCTTTCTACGGCTGCACAGTTAATGTCATTGTCAGTGTAATAGAGTCATGTATGGCAAAGAAGACTCGCAGGTGTCCTTGTAAAGGGACATTCTTAGGCCATAGTTATGTAATCTTTGCTATGCACAGGAATAATGAAGTCTAATTTTCTGTGGACAAAGTTGTAAAATCACTAAATGTATGAATGTAATTAAAAGCAGGGCGAAGAATGACAAAAACAAGATACTAACCCTTTACACACTGGCTGTGTGGCGTGAGCGTGGCGTTTCTGTTGCGTGTCAGTTGCTTGGCGTCTGCGTGGCGTTTTCTATGTCTTTGCACACCAGAAACGTGTCTGACGCGGCGCTGCTGCTGCTAGCCTTGTCTGTACACATGTATGTTTCCCATTGATAAAATGAAATACCATGTTAAACATAAATATAGACAGCAAAGACAACGTCGGCAGTATTGACGGCAAAATAGGCTACAGAATATTTCGTTCTGCATTGACAGGTGCAATATTAGAAAATCGATTTTCTTTTTAAATTACATTTATATCTGCATTTATGTCAAAACCTAGAGACTTTCAAACATCAACATGTCATTTATTAAATGTATTAGTGTCAAAACGACATATAAACATCTTTTCCTATTCTATTTTGCCTGGACACACTTGCGTGTCGCGTGAAAAATAGGCGTTGGTCCTATTTCTAGCATGCACGCGTTTTCGGCCGGCTCGCGCGACACATCCAATGTGTAACCGGCCTTAGGGCTCCTGCACATTGGCTGCATGGCGTGAGCGTGTCAGCTGCTGAAGCCACGCTGAAAACACGTGCATGCTAGAAATAGGACCTATTTTTCACGCGACACGCAAGCGTGTTGGAAGTGTTTCCAGGCAAAATAGAATAGGAAAAGATGTTTATATGTCATTTTGACACAAATACATTTAATAAATGACATTTTGATGTTTGAAAGTCTCTAGGTTTTGACATAAATGCAGATACAAATGTAATTTAAAAAAATAATAATAAATAATTATCGATTTTCAAATATTGCACCTGTCAATACAGAACGAAATATTCTGTAGCCTATTTTGCAGTCAATACTGTCGACGTTGTCTTCGCTGTTATCAAATAAGTATATATTTATGTTTATGTTTATGGGAAACATACATGTGCACTGCGTCAGACATGTTGGCTGGTGTGCAAAGACATAGAAAACGCCACGCAGCCGACACGCAACTGACATGCAACAGAAATGCCACGCTCACGCCACACAGCCAGTGTGCAGGAGCCCTTACTCTATGTAGAAGCACAACAATGAGAGGGAAACCCTGAATGATTCATGGGGTCCTGAGCCAATGACAATGCAAAGATTTAATACTGACCACACTGGTAGTAAGAAGCCTATCTAATTGAGGTTTAATGATTACTAAGTAACTTTTTATCAATGTTTTATAATTTGAAATTCAACACTTACATTACAGTTACTAACCCAGGTAAACATTTTGAGGCTCAGCTTGTTCGCCATCATACCAGGAGTTAGATTACATCTATTGTGTTTATGTGTGTTAAGTGGACATACTGGTCTGGGACAGTTTGGTGCAGGGGCTGGAGGGGTGGGGAAGTGCTTAGAGCCTCACAGTAATTTCAACTGAATGAATGATATGTAAAGAGTAACTGATTACATTTTTCAAGCCTGACCTGATATAGTAACAATTCAGCCTACTGTTCTGTGCCATGCTGAAAATAACTGAAAAAGAAACAGATTTCTGTCCTAACCCAAAGTCAATATTCTCAGAACATAATAATTGCTTGGCAGACTGGAACCAGGGAGGCCAGGGAATAAATATCTAATAAATGGGAACTTCTGGCACTACCCACTGCAAAAGTCACTATCCTATGGTTAGAAATACCAGCTATTGCAGTAGAATGTGATGAAAGATCTTTGAATTGGTATTTCAGATTACTTGGTATTTCTTTCTTGGTATTTTCGATTTTGTTTCTTAAGAAAACATGGAAGAAAATCTGAAGAGGAGACTAAAATGTTTGCTATGACTAACTGGAGTTGCAAAAAAGCTGTAAATAATCAATGTGGGAAGAGATCCCACACAGAGAAATGTTCATTCGTTCATATAAAAACAACGAAATGCGAGTGAGTCTTTATTAACACAGTGACCCACAGTAATCAGAAGTATTTTTCCATCTGACATCATTTGACTTCTGCCATTGAAAATCTTCTTATGGCTGTAATTTCTCTGTGAACATACAGAAGCTACAGTATATGAGATTAGGCTTCATGGAGGAGATGGTGGAGGTGATAGTTACTAACACATACACACACAAAAGGCTTCAGAAAATGCCAATCCGCCCAACACTTTTCTTCATAGAGCGAAACAACAATCATTAGAAGATGTAATGGATTAGCCACGGATAGAGTGAAGGGAGACAGAGAGGAGAGGGAAGAGAGGACAAACCAAGATCGAAATGATGGAGATTGGCAGATGGGTAAAATGGATTGGATAGACCGTTCTACGGATGAGAAGACAGGACGGAGAGCTGATGCCTACCGCCGGGGCGAGAGATAATGGAAACTGATTACAGAAAAAATCAACAAAGTTTCTCTCATTCCAGGAGCACTGCTCGAAAAACGTGGCAGTAATATGATTGGCGAGGTCCCAGATCCTGTTTAAAACTGATTGTCACTGAATTTGGATCCACAGCGTCAACCAGTTCTAAATATAGAAAGAAAAAACACAAGAGCAAAGTGACAGAGGATACATAATGTGAGCCGAAGACCCGACTGAATTGCGGTTGTTTTTTAGGAGTATTTAGTGCTTTCGTGCTTCCGTGCTGCCTTCTTCTCAGTAACTCCTCTTCTGTTTACTCCGTGCCTCCCTGGCTTATGTTCATCTGAGGGAGCAGAGGAGCTGCGGGAGACAAACAGGATGTCTGTGGGAGGACGAATGAGAGGGGGTAAATCTGACGAGGAAGTTTGTGTATGTGCCTGTGTCTCTGTGTGTGTATTAATCCCAGGAAGGACTTCCTCTGAATCTCAGCGGCTTGGGAGTTCTGTGGGAGTTACAGACGTTGACACGGGGAAAAAAGCAGAGGAAGAGAGAAAGAAAAAAGAAATAGAGCCAGAGAGTGAGAGGGATCAAGGGCAGTAGCACTATTGAATCCCACTTCTGAAAGAACACACACACACACACACACACACACACACACACACACACACACACAGAGGAAAACCACCCACAGAGAGACGTTGCGATAACAGCGGCGGTACTGGCGTCATTTTGAGCTGATGATGATGAACATAGGCCCACCTCAATGACACACAGCCTGAACCCACTCAAACGCTTTGCCTCAATCAAAGCTACTCCAAACCTCTGACTGAACAAACACACCATCTGAGCTGGACTGAACATGTTGTGCAATTAACCCGGACTGTTTGTTTTAATCTTCTGGGTGTGCCAGGTGGGTGGGGGTCGTGGCACAGCATGATACTACAAGTTAGAAAATTACACTCAGTTTAGATATTAGAAATGTCCCTGTGTTGAGATGACTGAGAACCAAAAGATGTACACCCGGCTGGGGCGCAAAGGTTAAAGTGCCATTAGGACGCAAACAAATACTGGTAAACAAAACCTTTTGCCACACCAGCAGTGTAGCTTTAGGGTTGGCAAGGTCGCAAACATTATTCAAATACCAAAGCTCAACAATTATTGGATGGATTTCTGTGACATTTGATTCAGATAGCCATGGTGCCCAGATGAATGAATCCTAATGACTTTGAGCCTTGATTCTCTGCCCAAACCCGATTGTAATTTCTCACAATTCCCCCGGGCTTGAATTTGGTTGGGTTCGCGCAAATTTCGACATACATTAAGCTTTTGGGCTGTGCTGAACATTTGAAAAGGCCCATGCTGGAGATCAACATCAAAGGTTTGGGAGAAAGCTATAACCAGTGATATACATCATGAGTGTCTGTCTTGAAAACGATTTCATACAGATAAAAAGAATGGAGAAGGTGAGTTCATCCTCCACTATATCCTTGAACGTGCACCAAATCTATGAATAATTTACCCAGATGTGTCATGTTGAACATATCACTCCTCCACCAGGAAGTCTTCAGAGGTTACGTAACTGGCAGAACCCACAGCTTGTCCTCTAATTAGAAAGGGGGGAAAAGTTTGGCCTGTTAAACGCTCCGTAATATATATTCCAAACTCCCTCGTGGATTCCGCCTCTCAATTTCCTTATGGCCATGTGTCAGGCAGGGTTCTGGATACCACACACATACCCACTCCATCATATCTGTGCTTACTCATCATCACACCACCACATCAGAGAGGACTCATGCACAATACACTTGTCTGCCAGCCAAATGTGGGGAAACCACAGCAAGGAGACCAAAGAGACCAGAGAGGCCGACCTCCCCCTGCAACCCCAAACTGCTCCTCCCCCCCCTTTCCAACTCAACCTCCTTAGTCTTTAACTATCACTGCCTCAGAAGTTTGGGCTCAGAAACTCCTGTAACCCTCTCACTCGTCTCCCACCCTGCTCAAAAGAACAGTGTCTCCACTCTGAATGGATCTGTCACGGCAAAGATAATGATAAAGAAAAACACTAATTTAACACTTACCCTTGGCACGCAGGGGTAATAAAAGAGCGACATTTAATGCAGGGAAGCGCTCTGATTGTGAGAGCTGCGTGGTCGTGAGATGTCAAGCACTATGACACTGTTAATCAACGCCGGCTCTTCCAAAACGTTTCAGGGCCTGCTGCATGAACAACATTTTGCAAAAACAATTATCTCTTTTGAATAAAGGGTGTTCGCCTATCAAGAGCGAGCACACTCAAACAGGGTCAAATGCAATTCGCTATCACGCCACTTTCAAACAACATATCCAATTGTTGTCACTTCCATTTATGACAGTAATGTGTACCTAGTAAATTGCACTACTGCCTTTGACTGCTGACAACAGCTAATTGTAAATGTCAGAGTTATTCACGCGCGTCTCACCATGGTGCATGATTAAAAATCACCTATAGTTCTTTTCAAATGTGTGATCGAGACAGAACTGTAAGTTTATATATATATCTGAGTGGGAGAATGAAAACACATTCATTTGATGCAATGTATAAAAAAGCAGACTGCAGCATGGAGACAAGTGAGACAATTAAGACAAAGTTGCTCTCTTGTGAATCTGAGTGGAACGTGTTAGCTTTGCTCCTGGCAAAAAGACTCAAAGAGAGGAAACACAGAAGGATACAGAGTTGTATTTTTGTATTACCTGTTATCTCTGGTCACCCAATCTTTTTTGCCCTGACCAGGAGTGTGTGTATGTGTGTGTCTGCCCACATGTGACAATGATTTGTTTTCCCTCATTACCATGATTACATGTTGTCAGCCATGCTTTTACTAGAGCTGATGGGCAATTTCACTCTTTAACATGGTTTAGAACTGACGGATAGATTGGCACACTAGGGCACACACACACACACACACACACACACACACACACACACACACTGTATGCACAATACCATAAACATGTGCACGCACACTTGAGCACCCAAGGGTACACACGGCACACATACACACTGATAGACAAACAAATCAAGTGCCATGTCTATTAGAGTGGACTAATCAACAAGGCCTACATGTTCTGTCACAACTCACACAAGAATATTATGGATAATTTGTGTCTATAACATTGCATACAATTATTCCTGCATACATTCCTGTGTGCATGGCATTTAATGAGCCAAGCTAATTAAATATGGAAATTAATGAGATACAAAGGAAATAGGGAAAAGCACAGTCCTGATGCATTTGAAAGAGTTGCTAAAAGCCTTTTATTACATTAGGGACTGGGAGGGTAAATGTGCCTTCCTCTAAGGAGAAAGACTATTAACAAACACAGTGATTAGCCTGAGCCAAAATACCACAACTATCGCCTTGTATGTTATTCTTGATACAGTGCATTCCAAAAATGAAATATTAAAAAGTAAACTGCTGTTGTGCTCTTATGTTGCTCAGTCACACATTCTTTCATCAGAGATGTTTGATAATGAATCTCGTCGTAGCTGGTAAATCCACATGAATTACCAGTTTGTAAAAATGATGTTTCTTGCGAATGCACAACAAAGCCGAGCAAGTATGTTGTGGAGTACATTCATTGCCAGTTGTGAAGTGAATCAAAAGTTTATGCAGTGTGAATTTCTATTGCTATTGATCATACGCCATTTCCTTCTGCGAGCATCGCATGAGATGATGAAGCTCACCCCCTAATCAAAGAGGCCTTTCACTGAGAAGCCAGTCGTCACATCATGCTGTAAGCAGTGTGTACCCCACTACGGGAGCGCTTTTGTGTGTGTGTGTGTGTGTGTGTGTGTGTGTGTGTGTGTGTGTGTGTGTGTGTGTGTGTGTGTGTGTGTGTGTGTGTGTGAGTTTGTATGGGGAGAGCCCTCAAGACACATGGGGTCAGACACAGTTTACAGACGGGCCGACTCCATCCCAAAAAAACACACGCCATGGGACACAAGCCGGCCCGAGAGTGTTTAGGCTCAGTCAAAGCAAAGAAAAGGGGGGGGGGTAATGGGAGGGCGGAGGAGGCCAAAGTTAATCTCAAATCGCCTCACCCCTGGGGAAGCACACGAGAGGCTGCCCTGAGGACACCCACGAGCACAGGTCAAAGCAAACAAAGCAGAGCGTCTACATCTCTGAAGTCTTCACCTCCGATAAATTCCAAAGACATCGACTCTTGTCCTTAACTGCAAAAAACAAAGTATCATCTGTTCAACCTCTGACCTCTCTCCCACCTGATGTCACCGTTGATGTCACTCCTTCCCCCTTTATGTTCGCTCCTCTTATTTAATCTCTCTTCTCGTCGTCTCGCCCTGGAAAGAGAAGTGATGGAGGAAAGAAGTGAGGAGGAGGAGGAGGTGGTTGGAGGGGTTATAGCAAGTCGACGCAGGCCTCTCCCATAGGGCTTACCTCATCCTTCTTTCCATTCCCATCCCTCCCACCTCTTTCTCTCTGTCTTTTTTTATTTATACTGCACTTTTTTTCCATCGCTATCCCTTGCTATTTTTTTTCCCTTTTTCCAGCAGAACTGTGGCTGCACAGCTGATGTGGTGGTACATAAAAGAGCATAATCCCTGACCTTCATAATCAGGGCCATGATCATCTTTAAAGCTATAGTGCGTAGTTTCTGCCGCCCCCATGAGGAATTCTAAGTAATGAAAACAAAACTGTCGGCACGTCCACATGATGCAAGCCTTCAGTGACCACGCACAGCCCCCACCCCTCCTCCACGCAGTTGCTAGTAGCCAAGGAGGACACGGAGGGATAAAAAAAAAAGATGGAATTGAAAAGATGGAAGAGGTAATTATCTTCACTCGAGTTTCTGCGCGGGAAAGTCACTGGACGACATAATCTTATGAACATAGCCATACTGAGAAATACAAAGAGAGTTATGTGGAGCTGATAGTCTTAATTAGCTTTGTAGCAACTTATTTGGCAATGGCGTGAATGTAACGGACGTTCATTAATATCAAGAAGTTATGCACTAAAGCTTTAAATGTCCAATAATCTAAAAAGTGAGATTTCCATGATTTTTTTATTATTATAAAGCTGGTCTAGGTACTATATAAATTGTGAAAGTATCAAAAGGCTCAGCCCACAGAGAAATGCACACAGCCGTATTCAGAAACGGACACAGTGCCTTTAAACGAGCCGCCAGGACTTCTGTACATCACAACTATACTATGTAAAGGTAGAAAGAGCAATTACAGTGCAGTTACAGTCATTCCCCGGCAGCAATGACGTTGCAGAGACTCTGAGAGTTGTTCTTTTCCTAAACTCAACCGTCCCGTTGATGTCCCCCAGAGATCGTGGTTCGTGTCCCGGCGTGTGACGTGTCCTTTCCCCGTTCTTCTTTTCCTAAACGCAACCGTCCCGTTGTTGTCCCACGTCCCCCAGAGACCGCGGATCGTGTCCCGGCGTGTGACGTTAACTTTCCCCTTTGTTCTTTTCCTAAACTCAACCGTCCCGATGTTGTCCCGCGTCCCCCAGAGACCGCGGATCGTTAGAAAAGCAGTTAGCAAACTTGTTAGCTTCTTAACTGTTTTCTAACTGACAGTTAGAAAGCAGTTAGCAAACGTGTTAAGTGCTGGAAGTGCAGGGAAGCTAATGTAAGTGTAAGATGCTTTGGATAAAAGCGTCAGCTAAATTAAATGAAATCTAATGTAATGTAAGTGACATGCTAGCAATAGCAACCAACTACAGTAGCCCAGCGAGTTTCTAAAAGGGTTTTTGCGAAGCTTCGCAGATAAATTTTGTAGTGCCACTTTCTTGTGTGACAGGCCTACAGGCAAAAAAAAAATGCAAATTAAGAAAAAATCAATAACACACTCAAAAACCACACTCATTATTATTTGCTTTGTCCTTGCTGACTCTGAATTCTTATGTAAATTACAAAACTTCTGCACACTAAGAAGTGGTTCATGTGGGTTTATCCTACAGTACATTCCTGGGTGAAACCTAACAGCAGTGATACTAAGTAAGAGAACTGCTTGGATAAGTTTGGCTGCGGTTGCACCTATATGTGGAGCTTCATTATCAGTCTTCAAAGAAAATGTCAACTGCAAACAAAAAAAAGCATCATTAGTCTCTTTTTCTTTCTGTGGCGGAAAAAAAAACAATCATTAGTGTGTTTCTCTATCTCTCTCTTTCACCATGCCTGCAGGACCGATTTTCTTCTCAGCTGTTTACTGTAAAAGGTATGTTGAACATCTCTCTTTTATGCTCACAAACACACTCGCTAACTGATTAAAACCATCACAAACTACTCACATTTGCATAGATAGCAAAAACAAGTGATATAAAAGGAAAAGTTATTGCTGCCATAGCTTTTACCCTGACAAAACACAGAACGCTATATATGCTAATTAGCCATTTAATATGAATGTCTAATTAATGGAATGCAAATGAGACACTGCCATCATTGGACCTGTTTGATATGGGGATGGGCGCGGTATTGAAAATCCTTGGGAAAACAGACATCCGATGCTGCCGCTCAACACGCAGGAAATCAATTTGGTTAATTGTCAAATATGCAAACATGCAAATTGAAGTCATGCATTGCCATGGCCGAGGCACCTTACCATTGTCCCTGGTGCAAGAATCTGTGAACACACACACAGCCACGGGCACAAACACACAAGCACACACTCCTCTTATCTCATCAGCCCTTTTATGTCGTTGGTATTCAGCACTCTGTCCTCTGACACAATGCATGCCACTAATTACCAATTCCCATGATAAGAGTATTGCCCATAGAATACATGATGGAAGATGAAGGGTATTCGTGCTAGGCCACAGCTATTGAACATTCTGACTACACACCACTTTGAAAATTGGCTTTCAATCAACATGGGGAGGACTGTTTAATTCTGCAACAGTTAGGAACCCGTGCTGTCTTCCCACAATGGCCCTCTAAAACAGCTGCCATCCAGCCTCCACAGACAGCTAATGGCAGAGTACAAATACCTGACAGTCTCCCTTATAATGTGTGAGGGCAAAACATTCTCATTCACCCTGCACAAGGATGTCTGGCTGCACTCTGAACTCCTCTAAACTCACTTCGCAAAAACCCCCATAAAGCATTCATCAACTTGCCCAAAACAGAGAAAGTCACCACAACGTTGGTATTCTCCTCCACTCACTGTGACTAAGATGAAGATAAAATGCAGGAAGAGTCGACATCCCACAAAAGATTTGTTTTCTTCCCTTCTTTTCTTTTTTTTTTTGCAGTGAAAGTTAATTGAATTTGTATGTTAATGAGGGCTGTGCATAGCTAACGAGCTCAGTGTGCGACCCATTAACACGTTGAATGATTGTTATGCCCAGGGCAAGAATCACCTATAGGAGCTCAAAACACGAAGACAAAGAGCCAATCTGAATACATTATGGATTCATTTGCATGTTCATCTACATTATGTACATGTTACACTGATATTTGTCCCACAGTTCAATCCTCGTGACCTGACTTAAAAGATCTTTGTGGGCTGAAAGGGCATAAAGGAAAAGAAAGGAAACAAAATATTCAAGACACAAAGAGGGAAAGTATTGTGAGCAAAGAGGAAAAACGGGCCAGAAAGCAGTGCGGTCATTCAGAAATCACACAGAATAATTTGCTCCTTACTCATTGAGTGTTTTAGCTCAATGATGACAAGTTCTCACCTTGTTAGAGATGAGGATTTGGTGTGATTCAGTCGCCCCTCCATCTCCATGACAATGTGTGAAGCACAGTGAGGTCTCTCTGATATCATTACGATGGAAGCAACACTTCTTTAAATAGCTGCTCACTGCAAGTATGAAGAAAAACAAACACATTTATATGTGTAATCACAGCCACTTATTATCACCACTGTCATAATACATAGCAGTAAGTCTATTAGTGGAAGTATTATTTTGTTATCTATCATATCATCACTGCTGAGGGTAAAAAAAACTAGCAGGCCTGACTTTACAGGAGCTGGCAAAAACATTTCACTGAAGTTGTAATACCATGGTACAATCATCATAAAAAAATAAAGACCTCGCTAACTCATGAGGTTCTTTAGCCACACATGGCATAAAATAAAATGTAGGACTACTTACCTGAAAAAAAGATTAGCCGGCTCCTTAGAGTTTTAGTACAGCCGAACGCTGAACAAGACATTTTTTGGCGACCAAAATAATCCAATTAACTTTAATGAAGAAAATGAGGACGTCATTTTTCATCAGCCTTTTACTTGCTTCCACCATCTGCCATTGTGACAAACACAGAATGTTATATGGTGATTCTGTTTCAACTCAAAGAACAAACACCTGCAGTGTAGCTTTTTAGGTTGTAAGTGAAACTGTCTGTATGTGGTGAAGAAATGAAGTTTATTTCAATACAATCAAACATAAATGCTTCTCCTTTGTATATAGGAATTATACTGATAGCTGAAAATCAATGTAATCATAAAAGTCATTTTGTTTTGCTTCAAATGAACTTGAAGTTCATGAAGCAGCGTGCAGTGTATTCATACTCACTGTATTCATATTGAAAAGGTAAACCGATAATGTGTAGGCTATATACAGAAACATTATCTCTCACTCTTTATTCACTCTGCCCTCATTGTGTGATGACTTGATTGGGATTTGACTCCTGCTATTGGACTGTTACGTAAGGCCACTGCAGCCGTTGGATTGCAAAGTGAATATGAGCCTCTTTATAGTTGCTGTACAGTAGATAATAAAGCTTCCTCTCTGAATACGTCTAGACATCTTTGCTCCCGTGGGGTCTTATTCATATTGAGGTGGCATAGACAGGCTAATCACCACCGGCTTTCATAATGCACATACTCAAAGCACATCAAAAGGAATGGAGTACATGGAAAGTTCAGATCAACCGGGATGTACGTATCATTCATTTCTCTCTCGCACTCTCCTCCCTCGCTGCCTCAGCTGTTATATAAATTTACTGTGCATCCACCGGCTCAGCCTACCTCCCTCCCAGCTCTTGCTTTTCCAGCTTAATGGCTGAGTGTGTATGTATTGACACAACTCCTCCAAGCCGCAGCAGTGTGAGGGCAGCGCAGTCCAGCTGGGGGTCAGCTTAATGATAAGGTTAATGAGGGTGGCCCGGACTCAGGCATGCCTCCATGAGCTATTACAAGAAGGACAGAAGAGGGGAGTAAATGAGAGATAAGTAGAGGAGAGAGCAGGGCAGGACAGCATAGGAGAGGGGAGGTGAGAAAAGAAAAAGGAGAGTGAAGCAGAGGAAAGTTAGAATAGAACAGGGTAATAAAATGGTGGGAGAGAAGAGGAGAGAATATAAGAGGGGAGGAGAGAAAAAGAAAGGAAAGATAAGAAAGGAAGGGGCATGATGTAAATAAGGAAATTGAAGGAGAGTAGGACAAGTAAGGTACAGAATGGAGACAAGACATCAAAAAGAAGAAGGAAAAATAATTAATGGAAAGGAGAGTAGAGAAAAGGAGGACAGAGGAGGGGAAGAGAGGAAAGGAAAAAAGGAAGGAAATATGGGAGAGAGGAGGAGAGGACAGGGAAGGAGCACAAGAGAAACTAAGGACAGGAAAAGAGAGGGAAGGAGATGAGAGGGAAAGAGAGAACATGGAAGAGAAGGTAGGGTACAAAGGGAATTAATGGAAAGGAGAGAGGGAAGGAAAGGATGAGAGTAAGTAATTGTACAAGGAAGAACAGGAAAGCAAATGAACAGAAAAGAGAGGACAGCAAAGCAGAGAACAGAAAAAAGAATGGAAAAACGGCTTTGGGGGTGATAGGAGACGGGGGGAAAAAAAAGGAAAGAAAGCAAAGAGGGAAAGGATAGGATGATCAGGCAAGGAAAGTAGTGGACACAAACAGGCTTAATCATTCACTGTCAATAAATACCCCCACTATGCATGCATTCCTGCTCTCTGCTTGTGGCTCATTTTACTGGATGGACAATGGAGGGAAGTTAATGAGCACATGTGTCACTTAATCATCAGCCCAGTTGCTGGTAAAGAAGCAGTCATGGTTCCAGCAAAATACTGGCAGTCACACCCTCAAGCTGACCGACACAAACACACACACACACACACACACACACACACACACACACACACACACAAACACACACACACACACACACACACACACACACACACACACACACACACACGCTCGTCTCCTTACAGAGCATATGCCCAGACAGCCCTGTAGGTGTAAATCCTCAGCTGACAGACATATTGTAGGTGTCCGGGCAGAGATTAGTCCATTTCCTTCTTTATGCTGGAAAAATATCCTGAATCAGCTTTAGAATACTGCTGATGCTCATCTCTAATAGCCTAATCTGCACTGAACTCTCATTGTGTACGTGTGTGTGTGTGTGTGTGTGTGTGTGTGTGTGTGTGTGTGTGTGTGTGTGTGTGTGTGTGTGTGTGTGTGTGTGAGATTAACCCCAAGGTGTCAGCGAGGAGTTGTGGATGTGCGCTTCAGCTTTCAGCAAAACGTATCTCAAAACAGCTTATGCTACAGACCAGACCAATGAAAAGCATTCAGGGATTTTCTGTTTTTCATTTATTCATTTCTTTTTACATTTAGTTATTTGGCTGATGGTGCACAGCTTTAGAATAAAAAGATTTCCAAAACAAGTTACAAGCAAGCACAAAGTGCAAAGGGCAAAGTTCAGGACATGTGTGCCCTTGCTATATTCCACAGTCGAGAAAAAACAGACTGATGCAGGAAAAAAAACTACTGTAGAATAAACTAAAAAAGTAAAGATAGAAAGACTTTTCTTGGATTTCATTAAAGCAGTGAAAGACAGCTGATGTGAGATTTTGTATAAATTGGGGTAATTTGGGGAATAACCGCTGCTATTACTAGAGTACACATTAACAACACAGATATAGTCCCAATCACAAACAGGAAAAGTTAATTGAGAGTGTCCAATTAATTCTAATAAATGGTTAACAAACTCACTGACTGTGGATTTCCCTGTCTGACAGCCAAAAGGAGTCAGGCTTGTCCATGACCCCAAGAAACACAGACACTTCCAAGCAACACTTCCTCTACTTCCTATTACACAACATGTGTATGCATCAAAATGTTTTGTATTAATCCACTACATATTTGACCGTCCTGGACATGGTAAATCAACAACTCAAAAATGTAATTTTGAAATATCTTTTACTATCTTTTAAAAGCATGGAATTGAACTGTCTGCGTACACCACTGTTTGGAAAATAGCCACACTGATAAACAAAACTATGATAGTGTTCCTGACTAATTGAAGTATGTGGGGGTAAAACAGTGAATCACTTCTACATTGTTTGTCTTTTCCCTTCATTTGCTTTTTCATCCATCTGTCATAAGACATCTGTAACTTGGACTATGACGCATTTCAGCACGTAACTGACCCTAAACAATTACAGGTCAAGTCAAGGTGGCGTATTGGTTGCCAATTGGCCTAGAGGGGGACTGCATCACATATAGAGGATGACATGTTTGCCGTTGCCACATTCATGTATGTGACCCATATAAGTCAAGGAATTTACCGCTTATTTAGGGTGTAAAGGCTGAAAGCATGAAATCAGTTGGCATTAGAGGAATTTCCCCAGAGTGTTCATAAGCCTTGAATTCTCACACAAATCTTTAGACAGGCACGTTGAACTGTCCTTGCCTTTGGTACATCATATCAGTGTGGTCATGTAGAGAGCTCCAATTTGTGTTAAGTTTTTTCTAATTAGAATGTCAAATTAATTATTACATGGCCATTATGTGAAAACAATTCATCATCCTTCCTAAAAAAAAAAAAGCTTACATTTTGGAAATGTTTCACAACAGAGATAAAAAGAAAAAAAAAAAAGAAACTGAAAGTTGAGTTCTCACTTTTTGTGTTAAACAGGAAAGTTAAACAATGACACGTTACCATTTTTGGACATATCTGTAACACTAGAGGTTATCTTGCAGGTGGATCACACCAGCCGCAATGCCAATTCGGGCCAGGGGCGTAAAGTGGGGGGGGCCCTTCCTACCCCCTACGTCCGGCCCCCTTGCTCAGACCACACCCATTTTGAAACTCAGCCTTCATTTTGATGTCAACAACTACAGACCTGTAAAGTTTCGTGAATACTGTCGGCTAGGGGCGTAAAGTTCCTGATGTGGTGATGGCAAATGAGCCAACTATCAAATCTCACCGCAGTGCATCGTATTCTAACCCCTGATTTAAATCATGGTACAGACACTGGAAGGAGTGCTTAAATAAGATAGGACTTAGCCTAATGCCTCAGTGGCCATAGGAGTTAAAGTGACATAACAAAATATGTTCAGTGTCCGTCAACATCAAATTACAATATTAACATAGTCAGTCAGTACCAAGAATTCATATCTGCTATGAACTCGTAGGGGTGTAAAAATAAATACAATTGAAACGTCTTCTTTTTGGTAATTACAATTTTAACAACAACAGTACAGATATATTGGTTTCTTGGCAAAAAGAATATTAGTAATTTCAGTTTACAGTCACTTTAAAACTGCCATTTTACTTCCCTTCAAGTGGTTTTGACCTTATGATCAGCTGTCGGTTTAAATCCCAGACCAGCTGGGAAAATCTTGTCAGGAAGGGGAAGCTAACATGAAACCCTGCTTCATCCTCTCACCACACACTTGTGTGTCCTTGAGCAAGGCATATATAGTACCCCCACATTTGGTGTGTGAGCTGCTGCCAGAAAATAAATGCACCAGGAAGCTACCGGGTGTGAATCTGCGGAACATGGCATTGCTTAAAAAAAGAACATGCATGCTTAAGTAGTCTCTATTATATAAATTTACTTGAAAAAAAACTTTGATCAGACCATTTGCCATGTTACCAAATGTGTGCACAAGCATGACTGACCAGTCTTAATGCCCAGGCGCTCTGGATTACACACACCACTAGTCTGCTGGCTCCACAGCTCTACTCAGGGCCCATTGAGAGGACATAATTGAGTGTGTACATAGACCTGTATACAGTGACACTTCATATGAGCAAACACAAAGCCTGATCAAACATGTGAACATGGTGATAAAGAATGCTGAATGGCTTTCTATCTGTGATCTTTTCTGTGTGTTAAAGCTCTGTGTACCATGATGCTTTGTGCTTTGTACGTGTTAATGAGACTTGCAGCTCAAATATCCTCTGATGGTTGGCAGGGATATGAGGGTGACGTGAAGTCGATTGACCCTCATGCATCACAGTGTACACTGTACACTTTCAATCAGAAAGTGGAAGCTAGTTCATTTTTATTTTAGTGCTGTCAAACGATTAAAATATGTAATTGCGATTAATCACATTAATGTCATAGTTAACTCGCAATTAATCGCACATTTTTATCTATTCTAAATGTCCCTTGATTTCTTTTTGTCCCATTATTTTTTCTCATTTTAATGCTCTTATCAACATGGAAAAGTGGATCGGCTTGCTTTGTGCAAATGTGCTTCTGTCTGAAGTCATCCGTTGTCGCCTGGCTTTGACGAGGGGGCGGAGAATTGCCATCAGCTGTGTGCTTGGCCATCAAGTGGTATTTCAGACTGGACGTGCTGCGACGATAGCTCAGTTCACGACGACAAAACACACAGATCACTTTGGTCTTGTTAATGGAACCATTTGGCAACTTTTTAAAAGTAAACTTTCCGTTCAGAATCTTATTGGCATCCATTTCGGCGTCTCGCGCTCGCCATCCACTCAAAACGTAACGTTAGCCTACTACTCTTTGGCCGGCTCGCAAGCCCAAAGTTTTTCTAACGTTACTAGTTGTTGCAACAGCATGTGAAAAAAACTACAAAGTTTGCTAGGCCAAAAAGAACGTTAATCTCGCGATAAAAAAAATGATGCCGTTAAAATGGTTTTGCGTTAATGCCGTTAATAATGCGTTTAACTGACAACACTACTTTATTCATGTTCTTTCAACATCGGATGGCTGCTGCAAACTCTGTGTAGAAAAGAATAGAATAGAATAGTCTTTATTGTCATTGTACATGTACAGTTAAATTGAATGCAGTCCTTTTAGTGCAAAGTGTTGTGTTTGTCCTGTAGACGGTATGTAAAAATGGGCGACATGTCAAATCCTCAAAAGTGAAGCCAAAACATCTCGATCGCCCACTAGTATCAGCTGCAGTATAGGTCATAAACCCTTCCCTCCTCCATAGGAGCGCATATGATATTAGCCAAACTGATAACAATCAAAGTACATATCAAATAAAGAGATGGTTCTGTCATTGTAGGTAGTTATTGTGTTCTATATCTTCAAGTGTTTATTTTTTGATAAGTTTGGTTTTAATTAGTTATTTGATTCTATAAAAAAAAAAGGGGGGGTGTGATATGACTGACAGCTGTGATTGACTCACAGTTGAGTTTGGCGTGCGTATGGTGGGAACTTGATACCCCGGCTCCAACCATTCCTACTGCGCAGACTCTGTCTCCAAATGACGTCACCAGCACAAGATGGTAGCGCCCATATTCGGAATGTTTTAGCATTTTCCCTGCAGTTTTTGGTTTGAAAATCAGTGACTTTTTGATTACATGTCAGCCTTTGTAACCAGTACTATGCCCCCATACAGGTTCATGTGGCACAATACCATGAGAAATAGGGAAATAAGGTCAGGGTTAAATAAAAAATAAAGGAAGAATTCAAACATCTTCCTGATTTGGAAACTCTGTGTTCACTAGTCAGCGACAGGATATGACAATAGAAACCTGTTGTGTGAAACTGATCCTGCCTCATCACAGTGGTTCTGAGCAGTAAGAGCCAGATGAGTGATCTGGATACATATTTATGGCTCCATGAGTGGGCCTATCCTGCTCACTGGAAAATCGGCTGCCAGGAGGGGGAATGGAAATGTAAGTAAAAACAATGTTCCCATTAAAAAAAGAAGACTGTATAAGGGTAAATATGTAGCTAAATGACATCCCTTGGGATTATTTCACTCCAACCTAGATCTGATAGTCAACTTCAGCTGTTAAAAAGTGGGAGAGGAGGTAATTCAGTTTGACCCGGGCATCCAGAGGACTTGGAGTAGCTTCAAAACCTTCCGAGGGACAAAGACAGAAACATAACAACACAGCATAACAGCCTAAACATAGAGAGGGAGATAGATGAGGAGAGAGAAAAGGAGGTGATGAATGGCGTTGTTTTTGTCTGTAAGGAGAATAACTGTATCCTCCTCTGGGAGCAGCCGAGCCAGAGAGTGTCTGTGAGCACCAGTCATGTGTCTCAGAGACAGCCAATGGAAATATGGGGACTTGGTTCATACGTGAGTTTACTGGGTCAGAGTCAGAGCAGAGGAGGAGGCTACAGCCAATCGGAATGGGTAGCAGCGTCGGGAGGATTAGCCAATGAGGTTGGAGTCTAGTGTCTGGTACCAGTTGATGTCTGACAGTTAGACAGACTGTATCTAATTACCACAGCCGAGGCTCAGCATGGGTCTGTGTGCACGTATGTGTGTGTATGTGTGTGTTTGTGTGTGTGTGTGTGTGTGTGTGTGTGTGTGTGTGTGTGTGTGTGTGTGTGTGTGTGTGTGGGTGTAACTGAGGAGAGATGGAGTGAAAATTAAAATTAGAGAAGAGGAAGGTGGTTTGGAGGTTTTGGCAAAAGTTGAAAACAAGGCATCAGATCTGGAGAGCTGCCACGTGAAACTGAAATTGTGCCAAAAGACAGTGTGGATATAAATATACAAGCCCTGAATTCAGAATGAACTTATTACATTAGCCATATTAGGTAGTGATACATCCCATTGCTCTACATGTATATACTCAAATAAACTCAACTTCTGGTACAGTGTGTGAACAAAGGAAACGTGTAATGTCTGGATGGGGGTGTTAACGTGTGAGGATTTCTGTATATTTCTCCATTTCCTGTATGAATGAATAGGCTCTGAAAAGAGAGTCCCGTTTCCCACAGTGTAATGCTCTATCATTGTCTCTAACACAATGTTCTACTCACTACAGGCAGCTTCACCCCATTCACCCTCTCTATTAGTGACTGGATAAGACAGAGACTGCCAGGTGTTAATGGCGCACACACACACACACACACACACACACACACAAACACACACACACAATGTATGCATACACACACTCGTGCTCAACCTCAGTCAGAGGTGAGAGGGAGTGACAGAAAAGGGCAGCTGGTTGGTGGGTTTTTCCTGTTTTCATGTTTTGACTGCTTCTGTCTGGGCTTTACCCACACGCACGCACGCACGCACGCACGCACGCACGCACGCACACACGCACACACACACACACACACACACACACACACACACACACGCTTTCCCCTCCATCGCTGATGTAATCCAGAGGATTCGGTCAAGGTGGAAAAAGACGATGGGAGTCAGATGAAAAGGAAAGGGATGAATGATTGAGCGCAAGACGAAGGTTTGGCCAGGCCGGCGACGGCATGCCCCGGGAACTCTCAACATCCCGTGCATGACGAGGCAGGCCAGATGATTGCTGTGTCAAGGCAATGCAGACACACACACACACACACACACAATGCTTCTCGAGTGTAAAACAATGGTGTCACAATGAGGCTGCCATGGCCTGTTTTTCCCTTCTGCTCATTTGCAAGTTTTGATATGTGGTCCCTGAGCTGCGGAGGGAAATTATGTTGCATCAAGATAAAATAAAATAAATAAATGAATACTAATGTATAAAAATACTTTGACATTTTGGGAATTATGCCAAATTAGACATCAAGAGTCCGATGACAACATTGATGCCACTCTCATATTTGTTTGTTAAATACAATCAGCAGCTGCTTAGCTTTAGCACAAAGACTGAAAACGGGGAAACTGCTAGCCTGGCTCTGTCCAGTTAACACAAATTACAGTAACACACGAGTATCTCGCTTGTTTGAACCGTTCAAGAACAGAAGTGTAAAAATGATACCTTGTGGTTTTACAGGGCGGTTATGTGACAGACATTTTCTTAATTCTTCTTCTTAACTGAGACAGCCATAGAGGTCAGCTGATTTTTGGTAGCCTTGATACTAGCTTTTCTACTTGTAGTGTAAGAGGGTAAATACTGAAGAAAGGCATAACACAACTGTCCTTGGTGAATTTTAAACTCTTTGCAGCAAAGTAAAAAACACGGTAAAGCTGTTAGTCAACTTTTTTTATTCTTTTACCAAAGTGAGTTGTGAGTTGAACCAGGCAAAATGTGAAAATGTACGAGGGTTATGAGAGAAGCAAACTGAGGACCTGCAGCAATCTGACCTCCCTCCAAAATATGTCCGTTATGAATATTAATGCATGCATAACCACGTGTAAGGATTTCTTTAATATAAATAGGGCTTTCTTCCAATGTTTGTATTTCATTTCTGTTACCACAGACTTCCCCTGTGTGGGTGAATGTCTTTCTGGAGAAATATCAGATAATGAAGAAGACAGAACAAATTGGGCCATCATCAAACATCAATTTCTACTGAAACGTATTCATTTGAACTTTTCTCAACAAAAACTTCTTAACAAAAACATTGTCAAACTGACAGCCAGTGTGGTCTATTATATACAGACTGCCCCCTCCCCCTCTTAAAAAGCGTCCGTATAGGTCATCTGTGCAAGCAGCTTATCAGGCAACACATCTCATGGCAGTTCGTGAAATGGTCACATAATTTAATCAATTTGATTTGTGTACACGAACACGTTTATCTCGTTTTTTTTCGTGATGGTCAGCATGTTTTTTTATAATACCAACAATTGCATAGCTGTATACATCGGGACAGGCTGGGTTTAGGAAAAGAAGAACGGGACGGTTGGGTTTAGGAAAACAATAATGGGACGTGGGACAACAACGGCACGGTTGGGTTTAGGAAAAGAAGAACGGGACGGTTGGGTTTAGTAAAAGAAGAAAGCAACCGATTCCCCGGTCAACACGATCCCCGGTCTCCTGGGTGAAAGTCCTGTGTTGTTTGACCCATCCATCACCCCAACCAACCTCCCTATGCAGATTTTCGGGCTTTCATACTACTCGCTACGGTTGTTGAGAATCGTGCTGTGATCACGAAAGATGCTTCCTATTGAAGTACATTAGTTTAAAAAAACGTGCTGACCATTACGAAAAAAACCCCGAGATAAACGTGTTTGTGTACACGAATCAAATAGATTACTTTACATGACCATTTCACGAACTGCCGTGAGACTGGGTTGTATCAGGACCCTTATTTAGATTTATTTTTAGGCGGTGACCTCTAGTGGCCGTAGTAATTATGACGGGAGCAAAGGACGAAGCATGTTGACGTAGTATAAAGGGTGACATACAGCAGTCCATGTAGGGAGGAGGTTGGGGGGGATAGATGGGTCAAACAAACACAGGAGACCGCTGTCTGTGTCCTGTGTGAAACCAAAAGTCAGTGGGACTTATTTTAACTTATGTACATAAGTTAACTTACGTAACATACTTAACTTACGTAGGTAACTTAAATTTGCAACAAACATTTATTTTCACCAAAACGTGATATTTTCCTAAACATAACCAAGTAGTTTTGTTTGAATTCACAACATTAACCGTATGTTTAAACCTGGGATTGTTTAAAAACAAACAGCTGTCGCTGGTACTCACCAACGGCCATATATGTAGTTTTGAGAGTCATTGGCAAAGGACCCATTCTATCGTTTAGGACGTGTTGATCTGAGAACATAGAAGCTCGCACAGCCAAGAGTAGTCAGCCGGCAGTAACATGTTAACAGATTAACTCGCAGCAGTCCGTGGAGAGTGTCCCGTTTCCAGTCTTTGTGCTAAGCTAAACTAAGCTAAGCTAACTGGCTGCTGTTGTAGCTTCATATTTAACAGACAGATATCATAGTTCTCTCAGCAAGAAAGAGATTAAGTGTATTCCCCAAAATTTCAAACTATTAAACTTTCATTCGTGAAAAGCTAAACTGATGTCTTCAGGCAAGTCTTGACAAGAATTAGGGTAACTATAGGAGGCACAACTGGGAGGGGTGCATTCAAACGCAAAAAGAAGAAAAGACCATGAGCATGTGTTCATTTGTCTTCCTGTGTGTGTTCTGACTTTGATCACTGAGAATGTACAGAAGTACCACGCTGTAGCGTGACAACACTCAATTTATTGTGGTGAAGTGTAATTAAAACAAGCTTGTCTTTTGCACATGCTGGCCAACATTGGCATCAATGCGGTAGGTTCGAATCCACCTGGCCGAAGACCTTCATTTAAACTCATTTCCCCTCTCTGCCTCTCTCTTCCTCTCTCTAGGTTCTCTCTCTTCCTAAATAGAAAGTTGGACCATTACTCCAAGCAGCAAAAGCCCTGATCGAGGATCAGTATTAGAGAGATGAAATAACAATCTTGTGTTATCCATTCAGTAGAGAGCGTCAGTACTGGTAGTGCTCCAACCCGGCAAGGGCTGTTGTTGTTATTCTTTGATCAGACCAGCAGGAATAACAATCTATAATTCATAACACTCAGTCTAGTCTGGGAACACTAGGCAGTGCACCTTTAATTATTTATCAAACAGAACAGATTTAATATCAATCACTGAAGCATAGGCAGAAGTGAGCAAAGTAGAAGAAATGGAGGAATCTCTGGGGCGCTACCATCTAACCCTCTAATGAAAACAAAAAAGAAATACAGTGCAGTTAATACTGTGGTGGTGTTGGTGTGCAAACAGGAACTCAGGCGTAGCTTGGGACAATGATTCACGGAGACTACAACTCACAGGATAACACTCTTTGAAGGTTGATACTGATAGTTTGGGATGTGAAGCTGCCAATGCCCAGTCCTTTTACAAATCATTCTACATTATTCAATGTTTTCCATGAATTTGATTCCAAGAGAGGTGGAAAAGGCTCAGAGGCTACTACTACCCACTGAAAACAAATGTAATACTACTACTAATACTTGAACTACTACTGGTGCTACTACAGCTGCTACTACCATAACTACTACTACTATTATTACCAGTGGTACAACAACACCTACCACCACCACCACTTACTTTACCATCACTGCTACGTTTGCAGTACTGCTATAGAGTTCAACAGTGTGGTTCTGGAAGAAGAAAATCCCATTTATTGTTTTCCATAAGGATTTTGATCATAAGCCATAATGTCTAAACCATCCAAGGTGGACTGACCACTGGCTACGAGGTTGCGAAACTAAGAATTATACTATAGAAGCCACAAGTTCGTATGAAATCAAATTTGTTTTAAGAAAAATGTGTTTTATTTGCGATCTTATGGGGAAATACTACACTACCCCCAATCCTAAGCATAACAGCAACGTCTCTGATTGGCGGAGCTCGCTGTTACCACTGACATGTTTACTGCACCCGCAAACCCATGAACGGCTATCGCGAGCTGCTACCATTAAAGTCTATGATAATTTATTTTGCACCGAATCAAATGTTTTATGGTCACAATTCATCTCGTAGCTGGTTGGCTTGGTTCCAGGCTTAAAACTCCTTATATAAGCATTTATGAAACATCAATGCAGATATTAAATGGGGAAATCACTTCCGGAACCAGAGCCATTCAAAAAGTGGGCGGTCACTGTTGAGCTGTAACAACTACCAGGGGCGGAGCAAGGTGGTGGTTTCTGGGGCTCCAGCCCCAAATGTTTTAGGGTTTCAAAAAAAAAAATAACTACTACTGTTTTATGCTACTACTAGTAGTAGTATGCTATTCCCTGAAGAAATCTAATATAACTGAGTAAATGTTCTTTTGGGGATCATTTATTTACAATTAAAAAGGCTACATTGTCAAATCAAAATCTCAATCAAAGTTTGATTAATTGCACAGCCCTACCTACTACTACTAAAATATAACTACTAGTACAGTTACTGCTATTTCTTCTTCTGCTACTACAACTGCTAGAACTCATAGTAGTCTTACAGTAATACTATCATTACAACCCTCCTTGACTCCTACGACTACTATTACAACTACTAATACTACTCCTTCACTGTTACTACTACTACTACCATCACTGTACAACTATTAATCACAACTCCATCATGTACTGTCTGTACTACAGTACAACCTTCATGTGCACCTTTGTAAAATCCCCCAAAAAAGGGTCTTATTGAAAATAGTTTACATTGAGGGCTATCCATAATAATGTATTCCATTAATAATACATGTAATCTGTAATATATGTGTAATAAACATAATGGTAATGTATTCCAGTGTGCTTTAACTCTAAATTGAGACATAAGTAAGGAAAGTAGCAAGACAAAATGGCTTTAGTCCACTGAGTGGGAGAACTGTGCAGCTGAAGTGTACTGATTACGCTGGGGCTGTAAGGGGCTTGCAGCTGTAGAAGCAATTGAGCACAACACACACACACACACACACACACACACACACACACACACACACACACACACACACACACACACAGAGACAATGCAAAACCCCAACATATTTGCAGCTTCCTGCCTTTTACTGTCCATTGTTATATTTAGTGACACAGCTCTCACAGACCACTTTCAACACTCAGGGTGCAATTAGAAAAAAACAGACATTTTCTTACGCTCCCACTCCCACATTTTGACACACAAACAGCAGAATTCCTGCAGCGTGAAGGGGTCCTTGCCTTCCACTCAGTACAGGAATGCAAAGAGAGAGATAGAGAGAGAGAGAGAGAGAGAGAGAGAGAGAGAGAGAGAGAGAGAGACTGGGACTTTCCCCAGGATGCCAGAAAAAGGAGGGAGAGAGGAAGCAGACAGTGGGAGCGACGGACGACAGGAACAAATACAGGAGGAGGGAAAATGGATGGGTTGTGTATGGGCTCGTTTCTGTTTCCCACAGTGGAAATGACCCAGTTATTACTGCACACTGTGTGAAGGAGACCTTACAGCATGAAACAGAAGAAGGAGAAGATAAAAACCATGAGAACTGTTTCAGAGACATTGTATGACAACTTTCCCTCCACTATACTGTTAAAGCTGTGGAAGCAGAAATGTGTCTTACTCTCAATCACTTGTGCGGCTGTCTGTCTGTCTGTCTGTCTGTCTATATGTCTCTTTGTCAAGGTTAATGATGTCTCCAGAGCTCACTGCAGTTGCCACCAGTGTTCCCATTGATCCCACACACAGCCCTGAACGCTGCTCCCCATATGGCACCGCTGAGGGTGTGTGCGGCTCTGTGATAGGGATCAGCAGTCTTTATTGTGACTCAGTTTGCGGCATGTGTGTATGAGCGAGTGTGTGTGGTCTTATCGGTGAGCCAGCTGCTGGCATTTAGGGTTGCATATTTGTGTATGTGTGTGTGTGTGTGTGTGTGTGTGTGTGTGTGTGTGTGTGTGTAATAGTAGAAGACAACCTCTCTGACATTAGCAAACTTGCCATGTCATCTCAATCCAGGGAGGCCTCACTGTGATAAAAGAACAAGGAATCCTTTCACTCCAGTGTGTGTGTGTGTGTGTGTGTGTGTGTGTGTGTGTGTGTGTGTGTGTGTGTGTGTGTGTGTGTGTGTGTGTGTGTCCACATTAGTGCATTGAAATACAAAGCACATTAGTACATCTATGTGTGCATATTTTTGTGTATATGCATTTCCATATTTTAATATTTTATTTTTCCAGGTGCTTGTGTGTGTGTGTGTGTGTGTGTGTGTGTGTGTGTGTGTGTGTGTGTGTGTGTGTGTGTGTGTGTGTGTGTGTGTGCCATCAGTGAGGGTGGTCTCCACCTGTGGATTACACTGTATGGGCCTGTATGCTGTTGCAGAGGAAGGGGGGGGGGCTTCATTTCTCTCCAGAACGCACAGTTCCCCCACTAAATAAAAGTCACACTGTAAGTATGTCCAAGCTTACCTATGGCAGCTAAGATATCAGAGCAGGAAATAGAGAAGGTGAAGAGGACAGGAAAGTCCCTCATTCTGCACATACTAGAATATATATTTTAATCCTGTTTGATAACTTTAACTACTTAGAAATCAATTGATAAAGTACACAATATGAGAACTGCATACTGTGTGCCAGGATGGTGTCCATTCATTCCAGTTTATGGTTGATCCCACAGCATACGCTCTAAAATGCTTTCTGGTTTGCTTCCATTGGGCCGCTCATGACACCTGCTCATTAGTGTCATCCTAGTGGCCCCACCAACATGTGCCATAGACATTACATTGTGATGTCATAGACATCTATACTAGTACCAAGTAAAGTACTAAGTAAATACTAAAGTACCAAGTACTAAATATTAGCTTAAAAATGCTAATTTCCACAATACAGAGTAATAATCAACCTTGTCTGCCCTTTAAGGTGTCCTGTCATAAGACCTTTATGAAGGCTGTCTACGTGGCAAAAGCTTTTGGGGCCAACAGGGATTTCTTTTGGTACAGTACAGTGGTTGGCCACTGGGTACATTATGTCAATGTCCCAACCCCTATTTAGGCTAGCCTTGGTTCCACTACCCTTATAGATAGATATATTTATTCTTCAAAAAACATTTGCACTCCTTTTTAAATTCTAAATCATACATTGTTGACATTTATGTTTTTTTAGCTTGCAGCCATCTTCTTGCGTGCGTTTGCTGGTGCATTATGTTTCTACATTCTCACATTGGGACACCACATCAATTGATCAGCAGAATAGGCAGGAATATGTGTCGCTACGCCAGGTTGGTCTTGTGCAAACCCAGTATGAATAAAATAGGGATTCAAAAGAATTGCTCCATGATGCTACTAGAAGTCAAAAAGTACAGAAGCACCGTCACAACCTCATTGGAGCTGAAGTTGTTGTTGTTGTCTTTTTCACAAAAGAATCTTAACTTTTATTGGCTTTTACCAGAGTTTTCAAGATTTTTTAGGTGGACCTAGATCATTTTGTCAAACTACTTTTCCCAAGGTTGTAAATTTCTTTTACTAAAATTACATGGTTTCCATTTTTACCAGCTGGTACAGATACCAATTTAGCTCTGACAACAAAACCCAAGTATCACATTTCAGCTTTTCAGAAAGAATGATGACAGAAGCCTTCGAAGAGAAATGACATTGGGCAATAAAAGCTAAAGAAACAGAGATGAACTGAGAAGAAGACAAAGTGTAGGCTTCCTATATAGTTTGTCTGTGAAAATCTGCCAATCACTATCATCATGATGGGCTCATTCCTGACTGTGTGTATATTTTGGCATTATTTTATAGTATTTTCATGATGAAACCTGTCAAAACTATGTCAGAAATAAATTTTAGTGTGGGAGTATTAACCCTGCCTTCAGAGTGGCTAATCCACCTATAAGAACTGCATCAGTAATAAAGCTGTACAGGGAATCTTTTGACATTGAAACATTGTTACATGAAAGACCGAAAAATATCAGAATTGGCCTTCAAAAACGCATATCCGTCTAACCCCAGCTGGCGTGTGAGAGAGAAAAAGATGGAGACTGCAAACCACATCTTAGCCTGCCAAAAATCACATTTCCCCTCGACAGTATAGCTGGTTTACATTAACTCTCACACATGCATGGCGAAGCCCGAGTCCACCCACTTCACATTTCATTACCAAGAAAAGCTCAAACTGTTATACAAGCCTCTCCAATATAGCAGGAATCTCTAATGCGATTCATCAAACCTTAAGATGAAAAAGAACTGTAAAAATTGGTGGGTAAGTGGTGGGGAGAAGGTATAGGAGGGGAGGGAACCACTACAGAATCATCTCATGGGATTAAGAGCTATGGAAACTAGAGAATCTGGGGTCAAACATGGACTCTACTACCTCTCGTGTGATCTATTGGCTAGAGCAGTACAATACCAATGACAAGGGAATAGCCACATAACACATGTCTCTACTGCTGTATTACAGCATGTCTTCTGTAGGTTCTCTATCCGTAGTTCTACATTTTAGTGACGTGAATGCTTTAGGAAAGTGCATTATTCCATATTGAACCAGGTTGAATGGGTCCAACTCAAGCTTTTTGTTGGACCCTTACAGATAATGGTTTTGTATTTTTATGTGAAAGAGGCCATGCACTTTATATGACCAAAGGTATGTGGCGATCCAAGCATTAAACCCATTGGGGATTGCTGAACGTTTAGTCTGGATCACCTGAAGTTGACCCTCCTCTGCTGTTATCTGTGTGTCAAAATCCTTTCGCTATGGGAAATAGAAAGAACAACCTCTGAGCTAGCAAGCTAACGTTACACGCTGATAATGGCAAGGTTTGACACAATCCAAAATTTGGATTGTGCAACAAGGCAGACCTGCTTGGTTCTTTCGGGGAATGATTGTGAAGATTTACAAAAAATATGTTTTTCATTTACTCTCTAACTGGGACGTTTTGGGACCGATTGGCGGGGATTGCTATGGACAAAATACACACAGCGATACACTGGTAAGAGTAAATTATGTTTAACCATGTATCCAGCTAATTTAATAAGCTCACATTACTGTATTGTGCAAACAGTTAAGTCATTTAATATTGTATGTGACATTTTCTTTTGCGGGGTGCAAATGTTCCACTGAAACAAGTTGTGTCTGTATCGTCTCTCGGTCTGCATTTCTCCCCGTCCAAACTAAAGCACTTGAATTTCCCCTCTGGGCATTTATCTTATTGTAAAATGCAACGCAAGTGTCTCAGTTTTAGGGGCTCAGAATCGCCAGATGATGTGGATGCGAGGCTTTAACTTAGCAAAAGGTATGCGTTTTAAAATGAAAAGGGTGGTGGTAGTAGTGTGGATGTAGCCTAAAGGTGTGTGCAGGCCAAATGAGAAGCAAATCTTCAGCAAATTCTGAAAACACCTTCATTAGGCTACAAACCTGGGGCATGGAGTTTGAAAGAAGTGGGCATTTACTAAACAGAGTAACAAAAGACACTGTTGAGTTGCATTATGGGAATTGTAGGATATGCTGTTTTGGGAGTTTGACCCATACTTTAAACTAAAAGTCTTAATTTGGTTAGTATCTTGGTCTCTGCGGCTTTTAAACCTGCCTGTAATAAGTATCCCTAACTTAAAGCAGCCGGTCACTCAAGGATGTGTTCCGCTTATTGTTACTTCACTTGGATGTTTGATCTTCACTGTGCAGAGTTTGACACTAGACTAGACTGGCTGTTTTCACATTCATTGTTTTCATTGTGTTGACTGAACTGAACTGAACTGAATGACAAACACGACACGCAAATGACCGGAAATTATATAGCACTTTTTTACTGAACACTGCTAAGAGTCCACTAGTTTTGTGTGGGTACAAGCTGTTAGATAGACTAGCTGGCTGTGAAGAGTGGGTAGCGTGCTGCTATAGAGATTAACACAGCACTATAGAGATGGAGAGGGGTGATGCGTTTCTGCATTTCTCAATACGGGCTAAATAAGGGTTATGTGCATTTCTCTGTGAATTGAGCATTTTGATACTTTCACAGTATTTATATAGCAACTCAACCTGATTTATAACAGAATAAAAGACATGGAAATTTCACTTTTTTACAATATGGGACCTTTAAAACATGTCTGGAGTGGATATTTAATGAAAGTGCAATGCTAAATTGCTGGAGCCCTTTAAGAGTTCCCTTAATTGGCACTAAGGGCCTAAAAACATTACCTTGCACGGCAGCTGGATTATCCATCTTGTCAGGCTTCAAGTAATGTGTTTGTGTCTGAACTACCAGCTCACCGAACCAATTATTGTCTGCTGAGGAGCTACTGGCAGCTACGGGCGTGGTTTAGGTGTGTGTGTGACAGCATAGATATGTATACGATGTGAAGGCCGCAACTGTTCAAAAAAAGTTTCCAATGAGGGCTTCTCAGATGGCGCTGTGTAACAAACCCTCTGGTGCATCAGGTTACCAAAAACAGACCAGACCAAGAAGAAAACTATGGGAAAAGATACTTTTATATATATACTTTTGGCCATATTGTGTGTGTGTGTGTGTGTGTGTGTGTGTGTATATATATATATTTTTATTTTTTTATTTTTTTTGGAGCAATATTTGAAAAGCTCTGTCTTGTTCTGTCTTCTGTCTCTCTCTTGTATGTATTTATTCACATACTATATTGGCTAAGTTTTAATCAGAAACACTACTGCCAAAACAGTGAGCGAAACCTAGTATTTCAAAAACCAAAACACACCAGTTACTGTAATACTGTACTGCTATATTTCAAACTGTATTAAAATGATAAAGTCTTTCTCTCTCTCGAACTCCATATGGATCAGTTTAAACACAACCGGGTTTGGCCCACTTTCAGAATGTCACAGGACATTTATCTTTATTCCCTTCTTCCTCTCCCTACCTTATACAGAAATGGCTTTTACAGATGTTCTCTCTGTACACTCTCTCTAAACTCATCTACCTCTTTCTCTCTCTCTCTCTCCCTCTCCTATGTACACTCTCTCTAAATTCATCTACGTCTCTCTCTCTCTCTCTCTCTCTCTCTCACTTTACTTACATGGTTTTCTGCCTTGTGCCTCGCACTGTGCCTGTGCACACTTATAGAGCTTTCCATCTGGAAAATATATCCTTCCACTTGATGCATAGAAGCATAGGAGGAGAGGACTTTCTTCTTCTCTTTCTTCCTCCTCTCCTTACTCATAGAGATATATGGAAGGGTAAGCAACTAAAACCTATTTAACAACATTTGAATTTAGAAGACAGTACCCAGCTATGAAAACATGTGTGATATGATGATAAAAAAATGTAGTATAAGAAGATATGTTGTGTTAAATTGATCTATTTATATAGGAGTATGTTCTTTTAAAGCAATGTTTAAGCCTGAATTAACATTTTTCTGATAGAGGAGCAACAGGTATATAATAATAATGTTCATAATATTATGTATGTATGTAATGATGATAACTTTTGTTACTTTAATTAAAGGAAAGTGGAAAATACCATATTTTCTTTTCACTTTTATTTTACTGTCAGTTTCCTGTAATGCAATGCAATTAAAGAGTTGAGCTCACTAACACAGGGTAAGTGTGCACTTTCTTGACCTCATCAAGATCATCTTAGGTATGTTGTACATTCAATTGAAGAATTCCACAATAGACAGTGACACAATAAAGACAGTAAATGTACTTATTTTTCACACATATTTACTTCATTGTGTCAAACTGCCAGAGAGCTGCCTATAATTTGCTATGTGCTGGACTCTTCTTTGCAACACAATTAGCATTTCACTGCCAACAGTCACTAAAAGAAGTCATTTAAAGGTACAATAGTAGAGTTGTGTAGTTACACTATCCCAAATGTTTCCACCAAATGTCAAACCCAGAGAAATCTGTTATTTTATTTTCAGACACGGGGCGTTTCCTTTAGTCGCCTGTCAGTGGCGTCACATAACCTTTTACTCTCTAGTTACTCTCAACTTCTGTCAAAACACGGCACCCAGATGATACGTTCGAGCGTAATTGTAAATCATACAATGTCACAGAATATGGTCAGTTTTACAAAAATGTATGGCCAATAGCACATTTGCTCCGATATGTTGTCGGACTTGGAAGCTCCAGTCTTAGGTGACAGCCAGCTGGCGGTGGCCGGGATCACTTGCTTACTGGTCGTCCAGTAATACTCACAGCAACCGCTGTCAGCTGGAAGTGGTTTCAGATCCTCCCACCAGCTGTTGGGCCACGCCTCCTCATTTAAATTGACACCTGTCACTTCTAAATGAAAAGCTTAATGTTAAATCGAAATGTAAAAGGTGAATCTTAAAACGTCGATGTCACATGTAAAACATAAAATTCAAAAGATAAAATGTCAAATTGAAAATTGAAAATTATAAAGGGGAAAGGCTAAAATAAAATTCTTTCTTTATTTCTATTTGAGATTTTAATTTAAGTATTTCCATTTAAGCTTTTACATTTCACATTTAATTATGGCATGATTTTTCCTAGTAGCGTAGTAAAATAATACTATTTTTAATTTGATCTTGCTTTGTTTTCTCTTTGGACTTTCAATTTGAATTATGAATAAATATATCCTCCATAGTTTTTACCACGAATAAAAGCAGCATTGGGGTAACCCACAAATGAGTTCACCAGTAATGTTAACGTTAGCTGTATAGATAGACGACTAATCTAATGCTAATTTAGCCAGCTAGCACACCCCTGTCTGTCTGAGTGAGGCAGTCTGTCTGCCTCACTCCCCCGGCGCAAAGAGACTTCATTCGGGATGAGAGCTGACAACACAGCCAGGACATGTAGCAATAGCCAGTTACCGTTAGTCCATAGCCAGCCAACAGCCAGCCACCATTACAGCAATCCATACAGTACTATAAGTATTATACAGCACTTAACTCCGGTGCCGGGTGCTTACGACGCTAACGGTAGTTTAATGAAGCGTTGGGAAACAGACCATATCAGACCCAGACCCAGATCTGAGTCACAACAGTGGCCATCCATGTTAGCTACGTCTCCGTTAGCGCTACCTTTGTTCGTGCCGAAAATGTCCTCCCTGCCAAATTTCTCCCCCCTTCGCGTTTAGCTGTCTTTACAGTTAGCTAAATTAACCCGACAAAAGGTGGGTTAAGCACCAAAACGAATAGTTAAGATTAAAGAAAAGTGAAGGGGGAGATCGTTCCGGGCAGCTTGGAGATGTTCTGCTGCTGCACAACGGCCATCAACCGTCCTCGCCGTCACGGCCGGAGATTCCCCCCACACCCGTCTCTCAGCCTCGTTGAGTAGCTAGCTAGCGTTACAACAAACCCCGTCCGCCCGGTGTTGAAACCATCCAAAAGGTGACACTGACATATGAAATATATTGTGATAGTCACTGTGGTTTTAGCTGCTGGCTAACGCTATCTTGCTGGCTCACTAACTTACTGGTCAGCGACCAATACAGATCGAATCAAGAAAAACTTAATTATGTTGGGGAAAATGCAGCTATTTTATTACAATGACATGAATAAACGTTACTAAACGTAACGTAAATAAACTTGAATGGGTAAACTTTACCAATGTCATCAACAGTCCGTGTTTACAATCCATTGTTTTGGTTGAGAGATCCCTAGCGGCAGAAAGTTACATATTGTACGTTTAACAGTGAAAGTTCACAAAGTTGACACACATTTGTATTTACTAGGCATGTGTGTCGCAGATTTTATGTGTGATACTTGATCATTTTTAGACAAGAACACTAGCTCGGCTCAGGCTGCATATTTCTGTCCGAACCCGACCCGAGTCCGAGAGAACCGAGACCGACCCGAACCTGACAGGCATTCTGTTTTTATGTCCGAACCGACCCAAGACCGACGCAGTTAATGTAAGCTGAAGCCCTGAGTTTGTGTTACCCTTACAGGCTATTGTTAGTAGCCCAACACAGACAGTAGGTCCATTATTCTTTCTTTTTATCCACTATATTTTCACTAAAAAGAGTTTTTACGCACTGTGTCAAGTAGGTCGAACCAACCTGAACATCATTTGTCAATATTTGTCCGAACCCGGCCCAACCCATCGGGCTCACTTCGGGTATCAGCACTCTAAAGTACACCCCAGTTTTTAGGTTACAATATTGGCACACACTTAGCAAGGCCTATGGTAACACTCTCACAGGATTAAACTAGAAATTAATCTTACCCACAAAAATACTTCCACAAGAACTTTGAATTCAAGAGAACTCTGAAGCAGTCCAGAGAACTGAGATATTTTAGGCAGTGCAAAAGAACCTAATAATGACATAAAAGCAGATGGAGATGCTTGTGAGAGGAGTTAAATTGAATTGTGTTTTATTGGCAGTTGCATACCTCGTGATGATATACTGTAGGTCACACACTCTGGCCTTTATCTGTATCAGCTACCTACATCCCTGCTCATACCCAGACTGTATGCTGCTGCTTTTCATAACAAACAAAAAGAACAAAACACGAAATTCTGAAGAGCCTCTGTGCCAAGTCTCATAAGTATGCCAATGTTCGGCCTTGATCAGCGTCTAGACGAGCCGTGACACACAAACAAAACCCGAATGCTTCTCCTGAGTGCACTGTATCAGATGTAATGACCCCGCCTGCCTCCAGTCCACTTATATAAGGAAAGATTACACAAGCAAAAAAACACCGCAAGGAGCAGACAAATATAGCTCGGTGAATCTTCGCGTATACTTGATCAAGGGTGTGTGAGCTGCAGTGTATGTGAGGAGAGCAGTGTGTTTGAAGGAAAGAAGGATGTGCATGAGTCTATATGTCAGAGAGGGGTGGAGGCACACAGGCAGAGATGGAGGGGAAGGAGGCAGGGGGTTGCACACATAGTCTGTGGTTTTGGAGAAAGAAAGCAATTTATCATCTCAGGGCGGCTCAAACGTATAAATTGTTTGGAAATTTACATTTTATACAACTACTTTGGCAGTATTGTTTCAGATGAAAGTCACAATAGTGTCAAGTTAATGCACTGAATTAGTGTGAGAACAAAAAGGGAGTTGGGAGGAACAGGAGACAGGGAAAAGAAGGGGAGGAGGTGTTAGTTTGACTTAAACAGCAGAAGGACTGCTGGAGCTGCTTCCACACTTCAAGGGCTTTAGTGACAGGGAAGCTGCTCTATTCAGCACCGTCAGCAGTTTTGCTTGCGTGTGTGTGTGTGTGTGTGTGTGTGTGTGTGTGTGTGTGTGTGTGTGTGTTACATGTGTGCCTATCCACAGGGAATGAAAACTCCCAGTGTTGTTGTTCCATAAAGCAAGGACACTTCCCCACATAGGCGCAAAGGACAAGTTCACATCTACTAATATGGCCACATACTATTCAGTACATTGATATATTGCTGAGGCTTATGTACTGATATAAGCCTTTTATTAAAATTCCAATATCAGCCAGAATTTTATTCACCTTTTAGTGTACATGATAAAACATAATTCATTTAATATTTGATGAAGAAAGCCCTCAAATTGAATTAATTTGCATGTGCCATTTTGACTGGATTCCACATAGTATTGTATGAATATGTATGTATGTACTGCTACTCAGTGTCACTTGAAAAATGTCATTGATTTCTCATTACATATTACTCATTGAAAAAGTGCCTCCATTACCTTACTAATTTACTAACTAAAATAGCAAAGGTTAGGTTAAGTTACTTACATTACACTACTTGCGTTATTCAGCCCAGCTCTGTCACAATTCTGAAGCCTCCACACCAACACGTCACGTCTTCTGTATTTAACATACACATAGAAATAGAAAACATGACATTGTGGTTAAACAAGCAGCCAGTCTAAGGTATTTACTGACTATCAACAGCTAACGTTAGCTTAGCCGCTTTGACTAACCAAACGCAGCACGCAGGCTAGGCTTATCAGCCAAATGTAGGCAAAGCTACATGGTGGCCTCCACTGAGATAAGCTAACACGTTCAGCAGCAGTCTGTTCTCTGAGTGCAAATTGATATCAACTCACCATCAAACTCCTGGTAAGACAGCAAACAAATTGAACCCCAAATATGTCAAAGTTGCTGAGTATTATTGGGATTAATAGTCTATATCGACAATGTTTCACTTCCGGCATTGCTCCAGTGCCGCTGGAAATTCAGCCGGATGTCCCTCATTCGGCCGGATGTCCGCTTTCTTTGTGTTGGCGTTCTAAACTCCGGTGTATGAGGACTATGGTTAACTGCTCCTCAGATCTCTGCAGAGTAAATCCAGACAGCTAGCTAGACTATCTGTCCAATCTGAGTTTTCTGTTGCACGACTAAAACAACTTTTGAACGTCCACCAAAACAAGTTCCTTCCCGAGGCTATTTTGCAGAGGCACCATTGCTCCGTCCGGAGATTAGCGCCGCCCAAGACGATTGTGATTGGTTTAAAGAAATGCCAATAAACCAGAGCACGTTTTTCACCCACCCCGGTATGCTGTGTGGACTAGCCAGACCCTCCTACGCAGCGCTGTGGAGGAAGGTCTGGCAATGCAAGTCTATGGGATTAGTAACTGCAATGTAATTACTGAATAAAAAAAAAAAAGAAAATCACCATACTGCTGCCACTATATGTCCTGTGAAAAATGTTGGGATATCACCAAACAGAGTGCTGCAGGAATTTAACCCAAAACCTGGGATTAGTTATGATTTTTGCACTTCCAATTTGCTCATCTCAAAGTCATTGGGGTTTTTGAATGGGTTTTTGGATGTCTGAAATATAACCAAGCTTAAGAGATTTCCCCGTTTTGTTCTACGACATAAAATAAGTCAGTAAATACCCCACTCATGAACTTTGAAGCTTTTACGTGTTTTAAAAAAGGCGGTTGCCAACAAGTGGCTAAATAAGACTATGGAGGTTGTCATCACGCCGAACCAGGAAACCCATCAGGAAACTCACTAGTCAGCCTTTACAGCCTTGTTATGTTCACACTGGCACTTGTGCAAATTATTCTAACTCAAACTTTTCACGCTAAGAGCAAAGGCTTTTGTACAAGAGGTAAGCTCACAAAATGAAATTAAGTTAGAAGCAAATGGTGGTGATGTTGAAGTCATGCGACCGTGGTGTAGTTTGTTATAGCCTTACGTTAGCTTTTAACTTCTGCCTATTACATTTACGCTTCATAAAAGTGATATTTATTCAAGAAGATTTTCTTGCTGAACAAAACATGTAAGTATCATAAATGTTTGTGTGCGTCAGAGCTTATTTTCTGCAATAATCCAAAAGTCCAATGGAAATACTCCCATTGGCTTTTTTGTCGAGGGAGCCAGGGCGATGCTAACTTCCGGGTTGGCCTACAAAAATATACGTCATCCCTGCAGCACTCTTTAACTGCATTAGTCTTTGCATCCATTTGAAATCATTTTAGTGTGATAATGCTCTAATTAAAATAAGTTAGCAGTAAGAATCTCCATCGGTTTAACTTCACACCAAGCTGTACAAGTCACAAAAAGACAGACTACCAAGAGAAAAGCCCCACTGTGTAGCGCTGTCAGACCCACACTGACTGTTACTAAACAATAGCAAAGGAACCATAAAGGAACACTTTGTATCATTCAGGAGGCTAAGATGAGTGAAAAAAATGAACGTCAAAACACACACACTTGAGTCGGAGCGAGTCCGTAGTACAGTGGCACGGCGGCACCCAGCAGTAAAGTGCAGCCATCCCTGGCTGGCACATAGGACACCCATTCACTCTGTGACAGGGTGTCACACCACATGATTTATGATGGGTAATTATGGTTATGGATGACATCATATCCTACTTGCTGGCTCCCGCATGTATCCACGCTGAGCATATGTGTGTGTGTGTGTGTGTGTGTGTGCGTGTGTGTGTGTGTGTTCACGTGTGTGTTCGGGACTAATTAGTTATGCTGTCTAGATCCAGCAGCGACTGTCTTTGTTTTTCTACAGAACGGAAGACAAGGCATGTCACAACAACACATCTCGCACTTCCTCCAGACGTGCAGCAATGCACATGCATTCACATGCACGTTTAAACACACGTGCACATATGGGTCCACTAAAGAGTGCCTCTACCTCGCTTTGTTTCTCAAATTTTAATTCTCTCTTCATTGCAAGAACAGATTAGGCTTTTTTCACCTCAGTAAGGGCGAGGACGGGCCAAAAGTAGCGGGAGAACAGGAATGATCACTCACATTTCTTGACAGAACTAACCATCAGTTTGCTGGTTAGTTCTGAAATTGGCGGCAGTGAAAAGCATACAATTAGAAATGATTAGTCTGCATCTAACTGCTGCTGACAGGCATGGGCACGACAAATGAGAATATGGAAAGATTATAACACAATTTCTCTCTCCTGTATACATCTGCTAATTCACTTGCCAGGTCTAAATAAATGCATTCATTTAAAAATGATTTGACAAACCATGTCCACCTCTGGGATTAGATACACAGAGGCTGCTGGGAAAAAAAGTTATACATATATATATATTTATTTCTTTTTTTTTACAGGAGGCTTTGCACAGTTAAGTTAAATCCATCATCAAAGACAGATGGCTGAAAAAAAAATTTTATCACATATTTTTCATTTTTTGTCCCCAATCTTGACAGAGCACTTTTATGTTGTTTGAGATGTTTGGATGCCAACAAACTGCACAGGTCACTGACTGCAGATGACGTGCAAAGGCCACTGTGGGACACGAAACCCAGTAATGCACAAAAAGGAAAATAGATCAGACCCACTGCCTTCAGTCACTAGAATGAGTGTAGATTCACTCGGAAGCATGGCCATAGCCAAAGGGGGCCTCATTTGGGAATGGGCTCCAAAGTCCATATTTGAACTTTAAACTGCTATTAAGGTAGCAGCAGGAAATCAAATATTTTCCAGTTCAAAGTCACCACACATTAGCATTTAGTTACCACATAAATAAAAAAATGAATACATCCCTTTGCTCCCTGACCCTGCAGATATTTTAACAAAAGTGACCTTTTGCAGCTTTTCACCCTTGGCTTAGGCACATATAAAAACTTCAGGAACTCTCTGGCCCTCACTACTGTTGTTTTAACAACGACCCACTGGCCCGCATTCAAATTCACAGGTCATAAAGAAATAGTATTCATATAGCACTGCTAGGCTGATGTCCAAAAATCTTTCTTTTTTTTCCCATCCCTGTATAAGCATTGGTAAGTTAAAAAATTATAATTACAACAAAAAGTGAAACAGTCTACTGTACCTGATCTAGTCCGGTCCATCTCTAAGGGGGCAGTATGGTTCCTGATGTAAAGACAGCAGTTTGTACGGTTGACTCTCCTCTCCTGCTGCCTTGCTCTTGCTCTTAAATGCAAATGTTTTGCTCTTTCCCCTTCTCTGCTGCTGGAGCATCAGACTGTTCCTCCTGCAATGCTCTGTCAAGCTGCGTAACAATTATTGTTCTGTATAACAACTCACTTGAAGTGGCGCTCTTAAGGCATCACAAGGCATAAGCAGAGTATCATGGAAAGCACACAATATCACACTTTTAAATAAAAATATTTAACTTAATGCTTTTGTATTGTATTGAAAGAGAAACATATATGCCTTTTCTAAGGCTGTGCTGCATTTGCGTCCATTTATAAGAAGGAGGTGGACAGTCTCTCGCCGTGGGGGAAGAATAATTACTTAGAGCTGTACACTGAAACATGCAGGAAACATGGATGACAACATGACTTGAAAGAAAGTGGCTGCTCATCATCCCTTGCAGATGAACAGCTCAACAGTGAACTCAGCCGAGTCTGTAATGTTTTGATAGTCCCCCCTCATCCCTCAAATAGCATGACAACATCTCCTAAAGCCCACCAGAGGATTCTCTTCCTGAGGACTCCGCAGGTAGCTCAGAGCTCCACAACCAATTCTTAGGTTTAGTAATCAAAAGCATCTTCACATCCTCCATTCCTGTGTTCCTCTGCTCTAAGCCTCGTTGTATTGCTGCTCAGTCGGCAGCCAGCTGAAGGAAAGGACAATAGAGATTGTCATTGAGACACCTATTGCTGATGCTTCACGGACATCTTTCATCTGAGAGAGACAGCAGTGATCCACTGAGAGCAAAAACAAACCACAACACCTGAACAGTTTGCTCAGGTGTTAGTCTGTCTGCCTCCGTCTGGTATCGACAGCCTTCCAACCGACTCAGGCCCCTATGGAGCTGTAATCCTACTACTGGAGCTGTTTAGCATGTCCTATTTATTAGCAGTCTGCCGTCACATCTTCCTGCCTTCTGCTTTATTGCTGCTTACATCTGAGCTTATCTCTTTCAGAACTCATAATAGTCTGCACCAACATGACAACAGACAACAGAATGAATCTCTGCTACGTAAAAGTAGAAATCATTGCGTGTCATTGTCCAGTGAAAGCCATGTATCTCCACATTTGGGTGGTTCTGAATTGAATTCATTTAGAATGTGAAATATATTTTTAAAGAATAGGTTCACATTTTTAAAGTGTCCACAATACTCACGTGAGAGAATTCCGTATTAATAAGGACTTATAATATATACTAGATACTATTGCATTCAACCCATTCAGCCTCATTTTTCTTAAGCTACACAGCTATTTTTTATATATTTGTTTCTGTTTCTGTATTTATTGTTTATTTCTTATTAATGTTTAATACGTTTGTTTATTTTTATATGCACCAATGACCACAGCAAATTCCACATAAGTGTTACTCATTGTAGCAATAAACTAGTGTTAATTTTGTCACCTATTTTTAATTTAGTCTTAGTCTTAGTCTTGTGCCAAATGTCCTTGTTAGTTTTAGTCATATTGTTAGCTTGTTTATTGCTAAAGCCATATGGTCAAAATGAAATGATTTATTTATAATGTAATAATAACTTATAACAATAACTTATTTCATCAGTGAATTGCTGAACATCCACTAGATAGGAAATGGGTATTTTACAATAACTTTGAATGCACCACGAGGCTCACCAGTTTCAAGTGAAGTGCGTCTGTGTTGTTTTTCTCCGTCCTGCTGTTGGACTCCTTTACAGTTAAATACAGTCACACTTTACACCGTTTAGCTGTCAGCATTTGTACCCTGTTTAATCCAGCTACTAGCTAACACTAGGCTAACGTAACCTGCTGTCAAGTTTAGTGTTAAGCGGCACATGCAGCGATGCTTCGGTTGCCCGTAACGTGCCTGAATATTCTATCTCATGATGAAAAAGTAGAGACAACTGTAGACAAAAATGTAGAAAGATTTTATCTTAGTTTTTATTTTCATGCAAAACATTTTAGTCTCGTCTATTTTCGTCAACAATAATGCATGTTAATTTAGTCTTAGTCAGCGTTTTTGGACATTGGTGCAGTCTCGTCATCGTCTCGTTTTAGTCATGGAAAAAAAGGTCGTTGACGAACATTTTTAGTCTCGTCTGACGAAATTAACACTACAGTAAACCCTTTTATGAATCTGGTTCTGATTCTGATATAACCACTTGATTATCTCCAACTGCTGAAGCCTGGTATTAGCGTGTGCATTTTGTCCCTCGTCTCTCACATTGGAATTGCATTGTTTAGGGCTGTAGTAATTCTTTAAATATACATATGAACATGTAAGTTTGGTAATACTGTAAGATTGAAAAAAATGTTAAAGGGATAGTTTCCCTAAAATCACATATTTTTCCTCTTACCTGTAGCACTATTTATCAATCTGGATTGTTTTGGTGTGAGTTGTAGAGATGTCTGCCTTCTCTCCAATATAATGGAACTAGATGGCACTTGGCTTGTGGTGCTCAAAGCGCCAAAATAATACATTTGAAAAATTCAACAGCAATGTCTCCTTCCAGAAATCCTGACCCCTTTACTCATGACAATCCACAGACCTGCTTGTGAGCAGTTTCATGTCAGAGCTATTTGCTTTTTACTGAAACTACACCCGCCAACTATAACAACACACAGAAGGAAGGGTATTCATGGACCAGAGTCCTCCTCGGCTGGGCTGTAACTCTCCTGTGGAATGCTAGAAGTCTGTATGAAATCAAACCTGTTTTAAGAAAAACACGTTTTATTCGCAGTCTTATGGAGAAACACTGCACTACCCACAATCCGAAGTGTAACAGTGACGTCTCTGATTGGTTCAACTCGCTGTTACCATGGAACTGTTTACCGTACCAGCCAAAGGCTAGAGCGAGCTTCTACCATTAAAGTCTATGATAGTTTCTGTACACTAGTATTGTACCTTAGCCTTTTTTGCCGTTTTCAAAATGTGTTTTTTTTTGCACTGAATCAAATGTTTTATGGTGATGATTCCTCTTGTATAGCTGGTTGGCTTGGTCCAGCCCATAGATTGTATGTTAATGGACAGAGCATGTGTGACGTCACCCATTGGTTTGTGGAGATCTGCTATCCCTCGTCGAGTTTGCTGCTACGGGCGCAGCCATCCTGGTTGCGGATGTGACGATTTTAGACAAGAGGGAGGAGTGAGGGAGTAGCCCTTACACTCTACGTTACTTTACACACTTTCACTGGCAATCACATCATAGCCACGCCCTAAAACACACAGCCCTTTGCTGCATGCCATCCCCCCTCTCATGTCTTCAGCTGTCTTACAAATAAAGGCCTAAAATGCCCCAAAATAAATCTAAGAAAATGAAATCTTTATATAAGCACTTTTGAAATGTCAATGGAACAATTGAATTGGGGGAAAAACACTTCAAGAACCAGAGCCATTAAAAAAAGTGGGCGGTCACTGTTGAGCTCTATTAATATTTATCTCATGCTGTCACTAGCATGAGTCCATTAGTACACTTCCTTCTGCGCGGTGATTCGATTGGTGGGTGTTGTTTGTTAGAAAAGAAACGTTTCATGTAGAAAAAGTTCCTACATGAAACTGCTCACAACCGGGTCTGTGGATTATCTTAAGTAACCAGGTCATGACTTCTGGAAGTAGACATTGCTGTTGAATATTTCAAATGTATTTTTTGGCCGTTTTGAGAACCACAAGCCAAGTACCATCCACTTCCATTATATTGGAGAGAATGCAGACATCTCTATGGCCGATATCTCCAACACTGGGCAACTCACACCAAAACATATACATTGATAAATATCACTGCAGGTAAGAGGTTTTGAATTTGGGGTGAACTGTCCTTTTAACCTATTCTTTAACATAAGTAAACCATTTAAAACCCCCATTGGATTACCTAAAAATATATTGTCCCAAAGCTGTAGACAGGGTTGTTTTTCTGAGCTTCATGTGAAAAATTGACACGTTGGAGATACGTGGTTTTCACAGGATGGTGAAGCGCACCGTTGGTCTCGGGAAGATTCAGACAGCCACATGCCACCTCAAATACATGAGTCACCTGCTGCTTCTTTTCACCTGCAGGATAAGAGCTTAAACAGGTCACTCTACCCATATGTGACAAGGACATGATCCCTCACTGGCTTACCACCCACACACACTGCCTATTACGCTCTATCGGAGGCACAGCCATGCTGGATGTATCACTGTCAGGGAATGAACACACAAGCCTTTGTGTGTATACATATATATCATATAAAAAAGGTTTTCCCCACCTGTATGTGCATTCAGCTGTATTGTGTGAATGTTTCTGATGCTAAAATGTTTTGGAAATTAAACCCAAATTGAATCAACTAAACAAGTAACACCATTTCATTCTTTTTTTCTCATCATTCCTTTTGCTCTCCTCCACACTGGCACTGGCTCAGACAAACTGAACGCTGAAATCATGACAAGTGTCCAGGAGATGACGTGATTTAGGTTGTGTCACAGTAACAATGACACTGGACAATTCCTATTTGAGCATTTAAATGCAAGCTGCGTGTAGGTCGCCTGCCTCGGGATGCAGTCTTTTATCGCAGTTCCATATGATCCAGATTACAACTGAAAAAGTACCATGTCTGCGTGATGTCTGAGGAGATAAAAATATACAGGATCCGGCAAATGTCAACTGCAGTGTCAGCGTTACATTACACAACATTGTTCGCGCTGTGTTCTGTTCTGTACAAACCAGACTGCGCACTCTGCCATGTAAGCCTTCAGAAATTATGATCCAAGCCTCAGTGTTATCAGAACTTGTCTGTATCTTTTCAAGCAGACTACAGTACAACACCTACCACTATGACTCAGAACGTCTGTTATGCTAAACTGTTTCTGAACAGTGCTTAACAATGAGCTCTCTATGTGCAGAACACCGTGTGACACGATGTCTGACTGCACACTGAGGCCCAAGCCTGGACGTAGGTGGAGTGATACTGTGTCTTGTTTGTCCTCACGAGCTTGTATTGTGAGGACATACTGCTTTTGGCCACTGTCTATACTCACCATTTCTACTCTTGTTATGAGCTTAATGAACTTGCATACAAAGTGATTCAGACCCTGATGCAGTAAGGGACTGTATGAAAACTATCTAATGAGGAAGATGAGGCGAGAAAAGGTGATTGATTTTGATTTTTTGTTGTTGAAGGGAGGGTGGCCTGAATTGTTTATGGAGTGCAGGGAAGGCAATTTTCTTTTGTTTTCCCAACCATGATTGATATTTTATGTCGGCCTTCTCTTGCAAGATAAAAAAAAAAAAAGCAGGGGTGTCAAACTTCTTTTAGTTCATGGGCCACATACCCCTAATTTGATCTCAAGTGGGCCAGACCAGTAAACCACTCCAGAAAGATCAGGCACTTTATCTGCCAGAGTTTCTTAACAGCTTGATGTTACGGCTACGACAGCGTTCTAAGGCCATATTAGGAAAACACATAATGTTAGGGACCTGGGAGAGAGGGGTAATATTCAGAGAAAACAAAATCTGAATTTCTAAGATTAAAGTCGTAAATTTACGGAAAAATAACTCAGATATTCTCTGAGATTAAAGTGGTACATTTGGAATTGGAATTAATTACTTCTCTGCAATTTTCACACTTTGCAAAGTCATCCAGTGGGTCTGATTGGACCTGTTGGCGGGATTTGGCCCACGGGCCATATGTTTGACAACCCTGACTTAGAGAAACACAGTTTCACACTGTATCTGGGTATAAATTACAAAAAGGAAAAAAGTGAAATATTTATATAATGTCAGTCCATAATATAATCCAAGATCAGTATGACATGTCAAGCCATTCTCACTCCCAACTCGTCAACATACTGACACTTGGTCAGTGGCTTTAGCATCTGTAAGGGACACACCAGGCAGAGCAGCGGCTCGACCACGCCGCTGTAAGATGACATAGTATGAAGACCGACAATGGTAAAAAGTAGTATTTGGAGCTCGGTTTGGGTGGTGTAATGGGTAAAACAAAACACAGGACTTTTACCCAGGAGACTAGGGGTTTGTGTCCCATTCGCATCCCTTACGTCACTTAGACGTATATTTTTTAACCCCACCCACGATTTTTTCTTAAATGTTGCAGTGCTGATGATTTGTCAATTTGTTTCAGTTCACAGTTTATCTACTGATGGAGGTTTAATGGGGGCAGTGCCCTGTTTATCCAGCCAGCAGCCCCGGGGCAAACATGTCCTATGCCCCCCCCCCCCCTGCACTGCCAGACACCCTGTGTGTCCAGTGGATTGGATTGTGCTGTAATGCACATTGTGCATCTGTCCACTCAAATCCCCACCCATCAGATAGGTTAGGACACTGCTCAATACACACAACTGTTATTACACATACACACACACACACACACACAAAAGGCACCTGGACATACAGTAAATATGCGCATGCATAGACACAAAATGATGCATACATACACGTAGATGTGGAGACACACACACACACACACACACACACACACACACACACACACACACAATTCCAGACAGCCGCTGTCCAGCCCTTGCTGTGCTGAATCTGGGCAGTCAGCAGACACTGCAAACAGCATTTTAATCGTCACAATAATGAACTGAATAAAACTTTGCAGTCCTATCTGGTATTGTTTGCTGTTGCAGATGCGTGGCTGACCGAAGTTACCTTTAAAGTCCAGATTTAGCATCAGACATCCTCTCTCCTACAAACCACCTTTACAGCACATTTTATACAACAATAAAAGCTAGCAGTCCCTGCTTTGAGAGAAAATGTTTCTTTGCTAACTTCGAAGCCAGAGAAACTCTTATCTTTAAGATGACTTCTTCTCTATAAAAAAAAAAATAAATAAACTTTGGCGCCACGGAAAATAAACAGCGTTTGGACATATTGCTTCAAAATAAAAGTAGTATAGCACGTTATTAACAGTAGAGAGGTGGTTACAGCCTACCTGTTAAAGTCCTGCTTTCTTCCAACTCTTGATTCCACTTTCCCGAATGTGACGCATTTAACATCCCGAGTTGAACTCCCTTCCCTTTGTCTCTGCACTCACACCGCTGACACATGACTCGGGATAAAAGTTTTAGTCTCACTCCTCCAACTTGTTATCTCCACACTTCTATCGGATGAACTATAACTAGCTTTGTATTTTATCCGACCCTCCGCGCTGCAAAGACGGCAGGTCAACTGGCTGAAATCAATGAAACAAAGTTGGGCTGCATGCCATGATGACAGCGGTGTTTGTATATTTCTTTGTCTGTGCATGCCTTATGACTTCATGTCCCGCCTTCAACTTCACCAGCATTGTGCGGAAAGCCACTAGAAAGCTCCTATATTATCCCTGGGGCTGTGAGTACGCCTGTGATGTTCAAATGCAAGTTTATGTGGGCTAAATGGTATTTCTATCTCCTCTACTATCAATATTGCATTGTATATGATTCCCATATGGACTAATAGGGTATCTGCTCAGCAGTGATCTCCTCTCACTGTATGCTATATATCTTTATCTTATGTGATATCACTGTGATGTTTGTGGGAACTTCAATGTGCTTATGTAGTAACAGTATAAATAGAACATTTCCTCTTTTTCTCACATTGTGGAAATACACTATAACGCATAGAACATTATACAGTAATTATACTGTATAAGATGAAAATGTCATGGCAGCTGACAACAGACATATAGTGTAACATCCACAAGAGGCACAATAGCAATATATGGTAATGCAGTTTCATTTAGCACAATACAATCCCTATTGTGGTGAAATATTCAGATCTTTAGTATGTAAATCTCAATCTTAAAAATACTCAATAACCATGACAAGTAAAAGTCCTGCATTTAAAAATCATATCCAAGTAAAAGAACAGAAGTTTTATCATGAAATGTACTTAGTATCACAAGTTCTGCAGAAACAATGCCCCCTGTGACTGATATATGATATTTATTACAGCTGCTCCGGTTACAACTACTTTATAGCATTATGTGTGTGTGTGTGTGTGTGTGTGTGTGTGTGTGTGTGTGTGTTACTAGGGGCTAGTACCTAGTATCTCATGACCCCCCTAGTAGGAGTAATGAGATAAAAAAAGTGGGTTTTCTCTCATCTTTGCCTTTTGTGAAATGTTGGACAATTTGACCCGTTTGGTTCTCAAACAGTAATGTAAATGAAACCATCTGAGAAGTTTAGAGGGGAAACATGTCTTTGGTGGAACTGTTAACAACACGTATGGGATCAAAAGCCAAAAAAATAAAAATACATTGTGTTTTATAAGCTCATCATGTGTTAAATTGTTTTCTGAAAAGTAACTATAGTTGCCATTTGAAGTAAGGGGGGAAATACAATATCCCCTCTGGAACGTAGTGTAGTAGAAAGCAGCAGGAAATTGTACCTCAAAATTGTACTTAAGTACAGTACTCAAGTGAATTTACTTTAGCAAAACACACGATTGGTGCAAGAAATACTTTGATTGTGATTTTTTTTTAAAGAACACAGTTTTGAAATGTTTGTAAACCATATTCATTTCATATCAAACAACCCTATGACAGTTTTAGAGCTGTAAATAGCTCAATTCTGCTACAAAGTAAAAAAAAACTTTATATTTTTGCCCTGTATTTTAAGCAGACATGTTGACTTGATCTTGAAACACATACGCAGTTGCGATCAGCCACAAGGGTCAAGTGCACAGTTCCTCTCATGACTGCATCTACACTCATGCATGTGTCTTAATGTGGGTCAGTGTGTGAATGTGCGTGCGTGGAGAGCATCTTTTTATCTCCCAGTATCCACCAGAGACTGGCGGTGATTGGAATTCTTTTCTTTCTAAAACAGGGACAGCTCAAACGTTATTTGCTGTGTGATGTCGAGCTGATTGCAGACATCTGGGGGCCAGCGTCTCGTCTTTGGGATGGTGTGTGTAATGACCATGCCTTATCTTTCTCATTACCTAGCCCGACATGTCAGAGGAAAGCTGGAGACGACCCTGCTCTCCTGACAGAGGGAGAGAGAGATGGAAATAATTACCAATGTCTCTTGTGGAATAGGGCGCGTAAATTGATACACACTAAATACTGTACCTTAGGGGTCTCTCTCTCTCTCTCTCTTTTTGTCTTTCTTTCTAGTCAGATGCACTAAACAAATGAATGCATCCAGAAGGAATTAATTGGATTTGGGAGCAGTCTCCTGCACGATCCACCAGGACAGACAAACACCCCCCTCTGCACCTTCTCCTCCCTCCCTCCCATTGGCACACTCACCCACAGACAGACAGACACACACACTCCTCCTCCTCCTCCTCCTTTATTCCAGTCATGCCTTGCAGAAATGTCTGACGCCCCCCACCTACCCCCATCCTGATGGATCAGTCTGTGATGATTATTCCCCCCCCCACACACACACACACACACACACACACACAGCGGATTGCAGCCTCTCTCTTGGATACAGTGTTACCATGGCAGCCACGTTTTCTGCACGTGTAGAATCAGAGTGAGTAAGAGAGGGAGAAAGAGGCCCCTCCTATCGATTCACTGACTGGCTATTGATTCACAGGCTGCAGCTGCACTACAGCAAAAACACATATTCACGTGCACGCATGCACAGAGTGTAAACATCCGACACCAGATTGGATCTTCTGAATACGGCGTAGCTGTGGTAACGAAGGCTCACCTTTTCGTGAGCATGCTTTCACCTTTGGAGAGGGGCGTCAATATGTGTTACTGCTCCTGTTCTCTTTAGTTATTATTCACAGTGCTAGAAAACTGTGGATGCCTGCTTAGTGTAACTCTTTTGAAAGGTCCAGATGACAAAAAGGAACACAAATAAATAAACGCTTTGTACTTTTCAGTTCCAGCTGATTTTATTTCCTTCTTGGAAGAAAAGAAAAACAAATTAAAAAAAAGAACCGACAATCTGTACAGAGGTCTGAGAGGCAGTGATTGACCCAAACATTGGCTGGTTTTTTGAGCTATAAACATCAAATGATATTGGCATGATTGGACAAAACATGATCATACACAGCATATTGCACAAATGAAAAAAGAAAAAGGACGATAGAAAAGATGTCTCAAAGGTAAAAAAAAAAAAAAGAAACAAAAAAAAGAAACTCCTGGACCACAATCATCTTTTAACATAAGGATGTCCAAAGATGGCTGTCCGAGTGCCTGTCGTTGATCATCATCATACATAAAACACACAATCTTTGCTTATTGTACAGTCAGTTTACATAAATATCTTCATGTTATTATTCTTTTAAAAATCTTAAACACAACAGCTATAGCTACATATACCTGAATCTGAAATACAAATGCTATTTGCCATGCCATAATATAGGAAAACAATTAGCCTGCTATACTTAGCCAACAGGTACAGAAAGGTTAAATACTATTTTTTGATGCAATTTGCGCAAAAACAGATGAAGCACTTCATACATCTCCCTCCCTCCAAAGTCTAGGCAAAGTGGAATGAGTGTGAAATTCCATCCAGTGGTTCAAATAAAACTTATCTTGATAATAAAAAGCACACAGAGGTATTAGCTCTATCCAAACAGTGACTCTCTGGGATCTTTCACTCATATACTTCAGGTCTATGCGTACTGGAAACAGTCACCACTTAGACTGGGAGCCTCAGTGGTGCATTGTTTACTTGGCTGGTGAAACTGGAGTCACTGTGCCATTAAGAAGCATGTGGGTAAATACTGTAAACACTGTGTGAGGTCAGATTGTGCCAAACAAACTCCCCTCTGCACTGTTAAACACCAATGTAGATCCAAACAACAATGTTGTAGGCTACCCACTCGCTGGAAACCCCCTTTTTCTATAGATTTTGTACAAAAATACAAGTAGAAAATCATGACACACTCAAATCTCCTTAAAAGTGAGAGAAGTCAGACATTTTAAATAAGATACACTTCTAGCCCTTCCACGCTGGATACAGACAGGTGTATGTGCACAAACACAAACGAGACCTGTACGAGAACAATACTTCTATGTATAAAAAAGTTTGGCCGGTATAAATACATCAATATAAAAAAAACGTCATCTGACACAGAGGAACTACAAAGTTGAAGCACTAGGCAGAAAAGGATGCGCATTGGGGAACATTGGTCCTGAATTGTGCATTGAGTGTTTAAAAAGGTTCAGAAAAGGGCTTCTGAAGTTTTGAGTCAGTCTTTGTTGTAAGTCCTGCCGTTGAAAGAGAAGCTGGTGATAGTGAATTGTCCTATGGTCACACAAAATTGCGTAATTACGCAGCAATGAACATTTGTACGCATTTAACAACAACAAAATCCTCCTTATCTCGGAGGGCATGCGTGTTGATATTGAAACTATTTTGAGTTTGGGAAAAAAAGAAAATACACCTGAATAGCAACTTGATGGTCAATGTGAATTGGCTATATCTTTAACAAAACCCAACATGACGAGCTGTCCAGTAAATGTCCCTTTTCCCGACCCAAAATAACATTAAGATTCAAAGTTCGGTCTCAGTCCTCATCCTCTGCGGATCGGTTTGAACATTTGAGCTGAAGTCCGTGTGTTTCACTGCTCTCTGCTTACATTCACTCCTCCTCTCTGTCCAAATGCAAACTAAGCATTTCCCCCGTCTGCGCGTTCCCGTCAAGCGCACTGAGCGCTGTCCAAGTCTGTGAGCGGCGCGTACCTGGGCTTCAACGCGCACACAGGCCACATTTTCTTTCCTGTTTTCACTCTCCCTTATTTAGTGAAATAATGGCGGAAATATTCTGGTCTGGAGGCACGCGCCTGTCTGTGGGTGTGTGTGTGTGGGGGGGGGTTAAAGAGTTCAAAACGTGAGGGGACGTCGCGGCTCCTCTCCACCGTGGTCCTTCTCAGTAGGTGAACACCAGGTTGGAGATGGTGGATTCCAGCCAGTCTCCTGAGATCATCTCGCTGACCTCCGGGGTGCAGTAGTCGGGGAAGTCGAAGTGAGATCCCGCCCCGCATTCCCCGAAGCTCCAGTCCAAGTCCCGGTCCAGCTCCGCGTCGGAAAAGCCCATGCCGCCCAGGGACATGCTTTCAAACCCGGGGCTTGGGTTCAGCTCGAGCCGCTCGTCTTCAAACTCTTCATCTGATGATGAGGATGACACGGAGGAGGAAGAATGAGAGGCTGAAGGTGTTGGAGAGGAGGCGCGGGCGTACCTGAGGCGCGCGGTGTGCGAGGACTCGCTGGCCGCCGGGCTCTGC